>NW_026290954.1:1162500-1410000 GCF_023373465.1 Oncorhynchus keta | reverse complement strand
TACTCCACACCACACCACAAAGAGGAGGGTCCCTACTCTACACTACACCACAAAGAGAAGGGTCCCTACTCTACACTACACCACAAAGGAGGAGAGGTCCCTCTACTCTCCCTACACCACAACACAAAGAGGAGGGTCCCTACTCTACACCACAACACAAAGAGGAGGGTCCACAACACAAAGAGGAGGGTCCCTACTCTACACCACAACACAAAGAGGAGGGTCCCTACTCTACACTACAACACAAAGAGAAGGGTCCCTACTCTACACTACACCACAAAGAGAAGGGTCCCTACTCCACACTACAACACAAAGAGGAGGGTCCCTACTCTACACTACACCACAAAGAGGAGGGTCCCTACTCTACACTACACCACAAAGAGGAGGGTCCCTACTCTACACCACAACACAAAGAGGAGGGTCCCTACTCTACACTACACACACAAAGAGGAGGGTCCCTACTCTACACCACAACACAAAGAGGAGGGTCCCTACTCTACACCACAACACAAAGAGGAGGGTCCCTACTCTACACTACAGAGGAGGGTCCCTACTCTACACCACAACACAAAGAGGAGGGTCCCTACTCTACACTACAACACAAAGAGGAGGGTCCCTACTCTACACCACAACACAAAGAGGAGGGTCCCTACTCTACACTACACCACAAAGAGGAGGGTCCCTACTCTACACTACACCACAAAGAGGAGGGTCCCTACTCTACACCACACCACAAAGAGGAGGGTCCCTACTCTACACCACACCACAAAGAGGAGGGTCCCTACTCTACACCACACCACAAAGAGGAGGGTCCCTACTCTACACTACAACACAAAGAGGAGGGTCCCTACTCTACACCACAACACAAAGAGGAGGTTCCCTACTCTACACTACAACACAAAGAGGAGGGTCCCTACTCTACACTACAACACAAAGAGGAGGTTCCCTACTCTACACTACACCACAAAGAGGAGGTTCCCTACTCTACACTACACCACAAAGAGGAGGTTCCCTACTCTACACTACAACACAAAGAGGAGGTTCCCTACTATACACTACACCACAAAGAGGAGGTTCCCTACTCTACACTACAGAGGAGGGTCCCTACTCTACACTACAACACAAAGAGGAGGTTCCCTACTCTACACTACACCACAAAGAGAGGAGGGTCCCTACTCTACACTACACCACAAAGAGGAGGGTCCCTACTCTACACCACAACACAAAGAGAGGGTCCCTACTCTACACTACACCACAAAGAGGAGGGTCCCTACTCTATACTACAACACAAAGAGGAGGGTCCCTACTCTACACCACAACACAAAGAGGAGGGTCCCTACTCTACACCACAACACAAAGAGGAGGGTCCCTACTCTACACTACAACACAAAGAGGAGGGTCCCTACTCTACACCACAACACAAAGAGGAGGGTCCCTACTCTACACCACAACACAAAGAGGAGGGTCCCTACTCTACACTACACCACAAAGAGGAGGGTCCCTACTCTACACCACAACACAAAGAGGAGGGTCCCTACTCTACACTACACCACAAAGAGGAGGGTCCCTACTCTACACTACACCACAAAGAGGAGGGTCCCTACTCTACACCACAACACAAAGAGGAGGGTCCCTACTCTACACTACAACACAAAGAGGAGGGTCCCTACTCTACACCACAACACAAAGAGGAGGGTCCCTACTCTACACTACAACACAAAGAGGAGGGTCCCTACTCTACACTACACCACAAAGAGGAGGGTCCCTACTCTACACTACACCACAAAGAGGAGGGTCCCTACTCTACACCACACCACAAAGAGGAGGGTCCCTACTCTACACTACAACACAAAGAGGAGGGTCCCTACTCTACACCACAACACAAAGAGGAGGGTCCCTACTCTACACTACACCACAAAGAGGAGGGTCCCTACTCTACACCACAACACAAAGAGGAGGGTCCCTACTCTACACTACACCACAAAGAGGAGGGTCCCTACTCTACACCACAACACAAAGAGGAGGGTCCCTACTCTACACTACAACACAAAGAGGAGGGTCCCTACTCTACACTACAACACAAAGAGGAGGGTCCCTACTCTACACCACAACACAAAGAGGAGGGTCCCTACTCTACACTACACCACAAAGAGGAGGGTCCCTACTCTACACCACAACACAAAGAGGAGGGTCCCTACTCTACACTACACCACAAAGAGGAGGGTCCCTACTCTACACCACAACACAAAGAGGAGGGTCCCTACTCTACACCACAACACAAAGAGGAGGGTCCCTACTCTACACTACACCACAAAGAGGAGGGTCCCTACTCTACACTACACCACAAAGAGAAGGGTCCCTACTCTACACCACAACACAAAGAGGAGGGTCCCTACTCTACACTACACCACAAAGAGGAGGGTCCCTACTCTACACCACAACACAAAGAGGAGGGTCCCTACTCTACACTACACCACAAAGAGGAGGGTCCCTACTCTACACTACACCACAAAGAGGAGGGTCCCTACTCTACACCACAACACAAAGAGGAGGGTCCCTACTCTACACTACACCACAAAGAGGAGGGTCCCTACTCTACACTACACCACAAAGAGGAGGGTCCCTACTCTACACTACACCACAAAGAGGAGGGTCCCTACTCTACACTACAACACAAAGAGGAGGGTCCCTACTCTACACTACACCACAAAGAGGAGGGTCCCTACTCTACACTACACCACAAAGAGGAGGGTCCCTACTCTACACTACACCACAAAGAGGAGGGTCCCTACTCTACACCACAACACAAAGAGGAGGGTCCCTACTCTACACTACACCACAAAGAGGAGGGTCCCTACTCTACACTACACCACAAAGAGGAGGGTCCCTACTCTACACTACACCACAAAGAGGAGGGTCCCTACTCTACACTACACCACAAAGAGGAGGGTCCCTACTCTACACCACAACACAAAGAGGAGGGTCCCTACTCTACACTACACCACAAAGAGAAGGGTCCCTACTCTACACTACACCACAAAGAGGAGGGTCCCTACTATACACTACACCACAAAGAGGAGGGTCCCTACTCTACACTACACCACAAAGAGGAGGGTCCCTACTCTACACTACACCACAAAGAGGAGGGTCCCTACTCTACACTACACCACAAAGAGGAGGGTCCCTACTCTACACTACACCACAAAGAGGAGGGTCCCTACTCTACACTACAACACAAAGAGGAGGGTCCCTACTCTACACTACACCACAAAGAGGAGGGTCCCTACTCTACACCACAACACAAAGAGGAGGGTCCCTACTCTACACTACACCACAAAGAGGAGGGTCCCTACTCTACACTACACCACAAAGAGAAGGGTCCCTACTCTACACTACACCACAAAGAGGAGGGTCCCTACTCTACACCACAACACAAAGAGAAGGGTCCCTACTCTACACTACACCACAAAGAGGAGGGTCCCTACTCTACACTACACCACAAAGAGGAGGGTCCCAACTCTACACTACACCACAAAGAGGAGGGTCCCTACTCTAAACTATACCACAAAGAGGAGGGTCCCTACTCTAGACTACACCACAAAGAGAGGGTCCCTACTCTACACTACACTACAAAGAGGTTCCCTACTCTACACTACAGAGGAGGGTCCCTACTCTGCACTGCACCACAAAGAGGGGGTCCCTACTCTACACTACAGAGGTTCCCTACTCTACACTACACTACAAAGAGGGTCCCTACTCTACACTACAGAGGAGGTTCCCTACTCTACATTGCACCACAAGAGGGGGTCCCTACTCTACACCACACTACAAAGAGGAGGGTCCCTACTCTACACTACAGAGGAGGTTCCCTACTCTGCATTGCACCACAAGAGGGGGTTCCCTACTCTACACTACAGATGAGTTTCCCAACTCTACAATACACCACAAAGAGGAGGTTCCCTACTCTACACTAGAGAGGAGGGTCCCTACTCTACTCAACACCACAAAGAGGAGGTTCCCTACTCTATACTACACCACAAAGAGGAGGTTCCCTACTCTGTACTACACCACAAAGAGGAGGGTCCCTACTCTACACTAGAGAGGAGGGTCCCTACTCTACTCAACACCACAGAGGAGGTTCCCTACTCTATACTACACCACAAAGAGGAGGTTCCCTACTCTATACTACACCACAAAGAGGAGGTTCCCTACTCTGTACTACACCACAAAGAGGAGTGTCCCTACTCTACACTAGAGAGGAGGGTCCCTACTCTACAACACCACAGAGGAGGTTCCCTACTCTACACTACACCACAAAGAGGAGGTTCCCTACTCTACACCACAAAGAGGAGGTTCCCTACTCTACACTACAGATGTTCCCTACTCTACACGACAGAGGAGGTTCCCTACTCTCCTACAACACAAAGAGGAGATTCCCTACTCTACACCACAACACAAAGAGGAGGTTCCCTACTCTACACTACACCACAAAGAGAAGGTTCCCTACTTTACACTACATCACAAAGAGGAGGTTCCCTACTCTATACTACACCACAAAGAGGAGGTTCCCTACTTTACAATACACCACAAAGAGGAGGGTCCCTACTCTACACTACAGAGGAGGTTCCCTACTCTATACTACACCACAAAGAGGAGGTTCCCTACTCTACACAACACCACAGAGGAGGTTCCCTACTTTACAATACACCACAAAGAGGAGGGTCCCTACTCTACACTTGAGAGGAGGTTCCCTACTCTACACTACACCACAAAGAGGAGGTCCCTACTCTATACTACACCACAAAGAGTAGGTTCCCTACTCTACTCAACACCACAGAGGAGGTTCTCTACTCTACACTACACCACAAAGAGGAGGTTCCCTACTCTACACTAGAGAGGAGGTTCCCTACTCTACACCACAAAGAGGAGGTTCCCTACTCTACACTACAGATGTTCCCTACTCTACACGACAGAGGAGGTTCCCTACTCTACACCACAACACAAAGAGGAGGTTCCCTACTCTACACTACACCACAAAGAGAAGGTTCCCTACTTTACACTACATCACAAAGAGGAGGTTCCCTACTCTATACTACACCACAAAGAGGAGGGTCCCAAATCTACACTACACCACAAAGAGGAGGGTCCCTACTCTACACTACACCACAAAGAGGAGGGTCCCTACTCTACACTAACACAAAGAGGAGGGTCCCTACTCTACACTACACCACAAAGAGGAGGTTCCCTACTCTATACTACACAACAAAGAGGAGGTTCCCTACTCTACACTACACCACAAAGAGGAGGTTCCCTACTCTACACTACAGAGGTTCCCTACTCTACACTAGAGAGGAGGGTCCCTACTCTACACTACACTTCCCTACTCTACACTACAGAGGAGGTTCCCTACTCTACACTACAAAGAGGTTCCCTACTCTACACTACAGAGCTTCCCTACTCTACACTACAGAGGAGGTTCCCTACTCTACACTACAGAGGTTCCCTACTCTACAACTACAGAGGTTCCCTACTCTACACTACAGAGGAGGTTCCCTACTCTACACTACAGAGGTTCCCTACTCTACACTACAGAGGAGGTTCCCTCTACTCTACACTACACCACAAAGAGGAGGTTCCCTACTCTACACTACAGAAGAGGTTCCCTACTCTACACTACAGAGGTTCCCTACACACCACAGAGGAGGTCCCTACTCTACACTACACCACAAAGAGGAGGTTCCCTACTCTACACTAGAGAGGAGGTTCCCTACTCTACACCACAAAGAGGAGGTTCCCTACTCTACACTACAGATGTTCCCTACTCTACACGACAGAGGAGGTTCCCTACTCTACACCACAACACAAAGAGGAGGTTCCCTACTCTACACTACACCACAAAGAGAAGGTTCCCTACTTTACACTACATCACAAAGAGGAGGTTCCCTACTCTATACTACACCACAAAGAGGAGGTTCCCCACTCTATACTACATCACAGAGAGGAGGGTCCCAAATCTACTCAACACCACAGAGGCGGTTCCCTACTTTACAATACACCACAAAGAGGAGGGTCCCTACTCTACACTAGAGAGGAGGTTCCCTACTCTACACTACACCACAAAGAGGAGGTTCCCTACTCTATACTACACAACAAAGAGGAGGTTCCCTACTCTACACTACACCACAAAGAGGAGGTTCCCTACTCTACACTACAGAGGTTCCTACTCTACACTACAGAGGTTCCCTACTCTACACTACAGAGGTTCCCTACTCTACACTACAGAGGTTCCCTACTCTACACTAAAGAGCTTCCCTACTCTACACTACAGAGGAGGTCCCTACTCTACACTACAGAGGTTCCCTACTCTACACTACAGAGGAGGTTCCCTACTCTACACTACAGAGGGGTCCCTACTCTACACTACAGAGGAGGTTCCTACTCTACACTACAGAGGAGGTTCCCTACTCTACACTACAGAGGTTCCCTACTCTACACTACAGAGGAGGTTCCCTACTCTACACTACAGAGGTTCCCTACTCTACACTACAGAGGAGGTTCCCTACTCTACACTACAGAGGTTCCCTACTCTACACTACAAAGAGGTTCCCTACTCTACACTACACAAAGGAGGTTCCCTACTCTACACTACAGAGGAGGTTCCCTACTCTACACTACAGAGGAGGTTCCCTACTCTACACTACAGAGGAGGTTCCCTACTCTACACTACAGAGGTTCCCTACTCTACACTACAGAGGTTCCCTACTCTACACTACAGAGGTTCCCTACTCTACACTACAGAGGAGGTTCCCTACTCTACACTACAGAGGTTCCCCACTCTACACTACAGAGGAGGGTCCCTACTCTACACTACAGAGGAGGTTCCTACTCTACACTACAGAGGTTCCCTACTCTACACTACAGAGGTTCCCTACTCTACACTACAGAAAGCTTCCCTACTCTACACTACAGAGGAGGTTCCCTACTCTACACTACAGAGGAGGTTCCCTACTCTACACTACAGAGGAGGTTCCCTACTCTACACTACAGAGGAGGTTCCCTACTCTACACTACAGAGGTTCCCTACTCTACACTACAGAGGAGGTTCCCTACTCTACACTACAGAGGTTCCCTACTCTACACTACAGAGGAGGTTCCCTACTCTACACTACAGAGGAGGTTCCCTACTCTACACTACAGAGGTTCCCTACTCTACACTACAGAGGTTCCCTACTCTACACTACAGAGCTTCCCTACTCTACACTACAGAGGTTCCCTACTCTACACTACAGAGGTTCCCTACTCTACACTACAGAGGAGGTTCCCTACTCTACACTACAGAGGTTCCCTACTCTACACTACAGAGGTTCCCTACTCTACACTACAGAGGTTCCCTACTCTACACTACAGAGGTTCCCTACTCTACACTACAGAGGTTCCCTACTCTACACTACAGAGGTTCCCTACTCTACACTACAGAGGAGGTTCCCTACTCTACACTACAGAGGTTCCCTACTCTACACTACAGAGGAGGTTCCCTACTCTACACTACAGAGGAGGTTCCCTACTCTACACTACAGAGGTTCCCTACTCTACACTACAGAGGTTCCCTACTCTACACTACAGAGGTTCCCTACTCTACACTACAGAGGTTCCCTACTCTACACTACAGAGCTTCCCTACTCTACACTACAGTGGTTCCCTACTCTACACTACAGAGGAGGTTCCCTACTCTACACTACAGAGGTTCCCTACTCTACACTACAGAGGTTCCCTACTCTACACTACAGAGGTTCCCTACTCTACACTACAGAGGTTCCCTACTCTACACTACAGAGGTTCCCTACTCTACACTACAGAGGAGGTTCCCTACTCTACACTACAGAGGAGGTTCCCTACTCTACACTACAGAGGTTCCCTACTCTACACTACAGAGGTTCCCTACTCTACACTACAGAGGAGGTTCCCTACTCTACACTACAGAGGTTCCCTACTCTACACTACAGAGGAGGTTCCCTACTCTACACTACAGAGGTTCCCTACTCTACACTACAGAGGTTCCCTACTCTACACTACAGAGGTTCCCTACTCTACACTACAGAGGTTCCCTACTCTACACTACAGAGGAGGTTCCCTACTCTACACTACAGAGGTTCCCTACTCTACACTACAGAGGTTCCCTACTCTACACTACAGAGGAGGTTCCCTACTCTACACTACAGAGGTTCCCTACTCTACACTACAGAGGTTCCCTACTCTACACTACAGAGGTTCCCTACTCTACACTACAGAGGTTCCCTACTCTACACTACAGAGGTTCCCTACACACTACAGAGGAGGTTCCCTACTCTACACTACAGAGGTTCCCTACTCTACACTACAGAGGTTCCCTACTCTACACTACAGAGGTTCCCTACTCTACACTACAGAGGTTCCCTACTCTACACTACAGAGGAGGTTCCCTACTCTACACTACAGAGGAGGTTCCCTACTCTACACTACAGAGGTTCCCTACTCTACACTACAGAGGAGGTTCCCTACTCTACACTACAGAGGTTCCCTACTCTACACTACAGAGGTTCCCTACTCTACACTACAGAGGAGGTTCCCTACTCTACACTACAGAGGTTCCCTACTCTACACTACAGAGGTTCCCTACTCTACACTACAGAGGAGGTTCCCTACTCTACACTACAGAGGTTCCCTACTCTACACTACAGAGGTTCCCTACTCTACACTACAGAGGAGGTTCCCTACTCTACACTACAGAGGAGGTTCCCTACTCTACACTACAGAGGTTCCCTACTCTACACTACAGAGGAGGTTCCCTACTCTACACTACAGAGGTTCCCTACTCTACACTACAGAGGTTCCCTACTCTACACTACAGAGGAGGTTCCCTACTCTACACTACAGAGGAGGTTCCCTACTCTACACTACAGAGGTTCCCTACTCTAGACTACAGAGGTTCCCTACTCTACACTACAGAGGTTCCCTACTCTACACTACAGAGGTTCCCTACTCTACACTACAGTGGAGGTTCCCTACTCTACACTACAGAGGTTCCCTACTCTAGACTACAGAGGTTCCCTACTCTACACTACAGAGGAGGTTCCCTACTCTACACTACAGAGGTTCCCTACTCTACACTACAGAGGTTCCCTACTCTACACTACAGAGGTTCCCTACTCTACACTACACCACAAAGAGGAGGTTCCCTACTCTACACTACAGAGGTTCCCTACTCTACACTACAGAGGTTCCCTACTCTACACTACAGAGGTTCCCTACTCTACACTACAGAGCTTCCCTACTCTACACTACAGAGGAGGTTCCCTACTCTACACTACAGAGGAGGTTCCCTACTCTACACTACAGAGGAGGTTCCCTACTCTACACTACAGAGGTTCCCTACTCTACACTACAGAGGAGGTTCCCTACTCTACACTACAGAGGTTCCCTACTCTACACTACAGAGGTTCCCTACTCTACACTACAGAGGAGGTTCCCTACTCTACACTACAGAGGAGGTTCCCTACTCTACACTACAGAGGAGGTTCCCTACTCTACACTACAGAGGAGGTTCCCTACTCTACACTACAGAGGAGGTTCCCTACTCTACACTACAGAGGTTCCCTACTCTACACTACAGAGGTTCCCTACTCTACACTACAGAGGTTCCCTACTCTACACTACAGAGGAGGTTCCCTACTCTACACTACAGAGGTTCCCTACTCTACACTACAGAGGTTCCCTACTCTACACTACAGAGGAGGTTCCCTACTCTACACTACAGAGGTTCCCTACTCTACACTACAGAGGAGGTTCCCTACTCTACACTACAGAGGTTCCCTACTCTACACTAGAGGAGGTTCCCTACTCTACACTACAGAGGTTCCCTACTCTACACTACAGAGGAGGTTCCCTACTCTACACTACAGAGGTTCCCTACTCTACACTACAGAGGAGGTTCCCTACTCTACACTACAGAGGTTCCCTACTCTACACTACAGAGGAGGTTCCCTACTCTACACTACAGAGGTTCCCTACTCTACACTACAGAGGAGGTTCCCTACTCTACACTACAGAGGAGGTTCCCTACTCTACACTACAGAGGTTCCCTACTCTACACTACAGAGGTTCCCTACTCTACACTACAGAGGAGGTTCCCTACTCTACACTACAGAGGTTCCCTACTCTACACTACAGAGGAGGTTCCCTACTCTACACTACAGAGGTTCCCTACTCTACACTACAGAGGTTCCCTACTCTACACTACAGAGGAGGTTCCCTACTCTACACTACAGAGGTTCCCTACTCTACACTACAGAGGTTCCCTACTCTACACTACAGAGGTTCCCTACTCTACACTACAGAGGTTCCCTACTCTACACTACAGAGGTTCCCTACTCTACACTACAGAGGAGGTTCCCTACTCTACACTACAGAGGTTCCCTACTCTACACTACAGAGGTTCCCTACTCTACACTACAGAGGTTCCCTACTCTACACTACAGAGGAGGTTCCCTACTCTACACTACAGAGGTTCCCTACTCTACACTACAGAGGTTCCCTACTCTACACTACAGAGGAGGTTCCCTACTCTACACTACAGAGGAGGTTCCCTACTCTACACTACAGAGGAGGTTCCCTACTCTACACTACAGAGGTTCCCTACTCTACACTACAGAGGTTCCCTACTCTACACTACAGAGGAGGTTCCCTACTCTACACTACAGAGGAGGTTCCCTACTCTACACTACAGAGGAGGTTCCCTACTCTACACTACAGAGGTTCCCTACTCTACACTACAGAGGAGGTTCCCTACTCTACACTACAGAGGTTCCCTACTCTACACTACAGAGGTTCCCTACTCTACACTACAGAGGAGGTTCCCTACTCTACACTACAGAGGTTCCCTACTCTACACTACAGAGGTTCCCTACTCTACACTACAGAGGTTCCCTACTCTACACTACAGAGGTTCCCTACTCTACACTACAGAGGTTCCCTACTCTACACTACAGAGGTTCCCTACTCTACACTACAGAGGTTCCCTACTCTACACTACAGAGGTTCCCTACTCTACACTACAGAGGTTCCCTACTCTACACTACAGAGGAGGTTCCCTACTCTACACTACAGAGGTTCCCTACTCTACACTACAGAGGTTCCCTACTCTACACTACAGAGGAGGTTCCCTACTCTACACTACAGAGGTTCCCTACTCTACACTACAGAGGTTCCCTACTCTACACTACAGAGGTTCCCTACTCTACACTACAGAGGTTCCCTACTCTACACTACAGAGGTTCCCTACTCTACACTACAGAGGAGGTTCCCTACTCTACACTACAGAGGTTCCCTACTCTACACTACAGAGGTTCCCTACTCTACACTACAGAGGTTCCCTACTCTACACTACAGAGCTTCCCTACTCTACACTACAGAGGAGGTTCCCTACTCTACACTACAGAGGTTCCCTACTCTACACTACAGAGGTTCCCTACTCTACACTACAGAGGTTCCCTACTCTACACTACAGAGCTTCCCTACTCTACACTACAGAGGTTCCCTACTCTACACTACAGAGGTTCCCTACTCTACACTACAGAGGAGGTTCCCTACTCTACACTACAGAGGAGGTTCCCTACTCTACACTACAGAGGTTCCCTACTCTACACTACAGAGGTTCCCTACTCTACACTACAGAGGTTCCCTACTCTACACTACAGAGGTTCCCTACTCTACACTACAGAGGAGGTTCCCTACTCTACACTACAGAGGTTCCCTACTCTACACTACAGAGGTTCCCTACTCTACACTACAGAGGTTCCCTACTCTACACTACAGAGGAGGTTCCCTACTCTACACTACAGAGGTTCCCTACTCTACACTACAGAGGTTCCCTACTCTACACTACAGAGGTTCCCTACTCTACACTACAGAGGAGGTTCCCTACTCTACACTACAGAGGAGGTTCCCTACTCTACACTACAGAGGTTCCCTACTCTACACTACAGAGGTTCCCTACTCTACACTACAGAGGTTCCCTACTCTACACTACAGAGGAGGTTCCCTACTCTACACTACAGAGGTTCCCTACTCTACACTACAGAGGTTCCCTACTCTACACTACAGAGGTTCCCTACTCTACACTACAGAGGTTCCCTACTCTACACTACAGAGGAGGTTCCCTACTCTACACTACAGTGGTTCCCTACTCTACACTACAGAGGTTCCCTACTCTACACTACAGAGGTTCCCTACTCTACACTACAGAGCTTCCCTACTCTACACTACAGAGGTTCCCTACTCTACACTACAGAGCTTCCCTACTCTACACTGTGTGTGTGTTTGTGTGTTTGTCTGTCTGTGTGTCTGTGTGTGCGTGCATGTGTGTGTGTCTCTGTGTCAGATTTATTCACCCCGTACTCAGTAATTAACTCAAGCATCATCATCTACAGTGTTGAGGTTCCACCATGCCATCACCAGGAGAAAGGTAGAGAGGAGAGGGTATGAGGAGGGAGAGGAGAGGAGAGGGAGAGGAGAGGGTATGAGAGGAGAGGAGAGGAGAGGAGAGATGAGAGAGGAGAGGAGAGAGGAGAGGAGGAGGAGAGGGTTGTGAAAGGGCAGGAGGGAGATGGAAGGAGAGGAGAGAGGTTGTGAAAGGGGATGGGAGGATAGGATAGAGGAGGTTGGGATGGGAGGAGAGGGGAGGAAATCGGAGGAGAGGGGGGGGTGGAGTGGAGGGGGTATGAGAGGACAGGGGATGGGAGGATAGGGGAGGGGATGGGAGTATAGGTGAAATGAGGGGAGAGGAGAGGAGGGAGAGGGAGAGGAGAGGAGAGGAGAGGAGAGGAGAGGAGAGGAGAGGAGAGGGCTGATGAATGAGACATATGTTCTGCCCATATCTGAGGCACTAATCAGTCTTGAGACAGGTCCTGAACTAAAATAGAAGTGTGATTTACCACTTTGTCTGTAGACGTGTTGATAAGTGGCACATTGTCAAATCATTATTTGTGATGCAACAGAAGGCAAGAGAGAATGGTGGGAGGGAGAAAAAGAAAGAGAGAAAGAGAAAACAACTGAAGAGAGGTTAAGAGAGTTGAAGAGAGGGGAAGAGAGGTGAGGAGAAGTAAGGAGAGATGATGAGAGGTGAAGAGAGATGAGGAGAGGTGAGGAGAAGTAAGGAGAGGTGATGAGAGGTGAGGAGAGGTAAGGAGAGGTGATGAGAGGTGAAGAGAGCTGAGGAGAGGTGATGAGAAGGGAAGAGAGGTGAGGAGAGGTGATGAGAAGGGAAGAGAGGTGAGGAGAAGTAAGGAGAGGTGATGAGAGGTGAGGAGATGTGAGGAGAAGTGAAGAGAGGTGAGGAGAGGTGAAGAGAAGGGAAGAGAGGTGAGGAGAAGTAAGGAGAGGTGATGAGAGGTGAGGAGAAGTAAGGAGAGGTGATGAGGTGAGGAGAGGTGAGGAGAGATGAAGAGAGAGGAGGAGAGGTGAGGAGAGGTGAGGAGAAGTGCAGAGAGGTGATGAGAGGTGAGGAGCGGTGAGGAGAGGTGAGGAGAGGTGATGAGAGGTGAGGAGAGGTGAGGAGAGGTGAGGGGAGATGAAGAGAGGTGAGGAGAGATGAAGAGAGGTGAGGAGAGACAGTGATCTCTTCATAATCCCTCCCTATTTCACTGGTCTACGGATCACAGTGTTAACAGATTTGGTGTTTTATCAAACAATCCGGCAGCCATTTGCTGCCTCGTCTCTTCTGCCATTTGTCGGTTCCTTTGCTCTTCAGTGAAGAGAGACATAGAGGGCGAGATACAGAGACAGAGACAGATAGAGAGACAGATGGAGAGAGAGTGAGAGAGCGAGAGAGCGAGAGAACGAGACCACGTCTCCCTCCTGACCTGGCCACCGTAATGACCATCGTACATCAAGTCTTAAGTGCTTCACCCCCCATTCCCCCTCCGATACACCCCCCATTCCCCCTCCGATACACCCCCCTCACCCTCTGGTATCTCTGTCCCTGGCCAGACCAGAGCCTATCTCCCATTTCACTTCCCTGCAGAGAGCTGGACCACGGCCACACACTGGAAATTAAAAATGCATGGTGTGATTTATCTTGTAAGGGAGAGAGAAACTGACGGATGGAGGACGTGAGAGTTTGATTGAGGGAGGGACTGACTGAGGGAAGGAGAGAGTGACTGACTAAAGGAGGGAAAGATTAACTAAGAGAGGGTGTGGGAGCGTGACTGACTGAGGGAACGAGAGAGACACTGTTAATCTGCACCAACACTGATAATCTGCACCAACACTGATAATCTGCACCAACACTGATAATCTGCACCAACACTGATAATCTGCACCAACACTGATAATCTGCACCAACACTTTATCTGCACCAACACTGATACTCTGCACCCACACTGATAATCTGCACCAACACTGATAATCTGTACCAACACTGATAATCTGTACCAACACTGATAATCTGCACCAACACTGATAATCTGTACCAACACTGATAATCTGTACCAACACTGATAATCTGCACCCACACTGATAATCTGTACCAACACTGATAATCTGCACCCACACTGATAATCTGTACCAACACTGATAATCTGCACCCACACTGATAATCTGCACCAACACTGATAATCTGCACCAACACTGATAATCTGTACCAACACTGATAATCTGCACCCACACTGATAATCTGCACCAACACTGATAATCTGCACCAACACTGATAATCTGCACCCACACTGATAATCTGCACCAACACTGATAATCTGCACCCACACTGATAATCTGCACCAACACTTTATCTGCACCAACACTGATAATCTGCACCAACACTGATAATCTGCACCAACACTGATAATCTGCACCAACACTTTATCTGCACCAACACTGATAATCTGCACCAACACTGATAATCTGCACCAACACTGATAATCTGCACCAACACTGATAATCTGCACCAACACTGATAATCTGCACCAACACTGATAATCTGCACCAACACTGATAATCTGCACCAACACTGATAATCTGCACCAACACTGATAATCTGCACCAACACTGATAATCTGCACCCACACTGATAATCTGCACCAACACTGATAATCTGCACCAACACTGATAATCTGCACCCACACTGATAATCTGCACCAACACTGATAATCTGCACCAACACTGATAATCTGCACCCACACTGATAATCTGCACCCACACTGATAATCTGCACCAACACTGATAATCTGCACCCACACTGATAATCTGCACCCACACTGATAATCTGTACCAACACTGATAAACTGCACCAACTGTTAATCTGCACCAACACTGATAATCTGCACCAACACTGATAATCTATACCAACACTGATAATCTGTACCAACACTGATAATCTGCACCAACACTGATAATCTGCACCAACACTGATAATCTGCACCCACACTGATAATCTGCACCCACACTGATAATCTGTACCAACACTGATAATCTGCACCAACACTGATAATCTGCACCAACACTGATAATCTGCACCCACACTGATAATCTGCACCCACACTGATAATCTGCACCCACACTGATAATCTGTACCAACACTGATAATCTGCACCAACACTGATAATCTGCACCAACACTGATAATCTGCACCAACACTGATAATCTGCACCCACACTGATAATCTGTACCAACACTTTATCTGCACCAACACTGATAATCTGCACCAACACTGATAATCTGCACCAACACTGATAATCTGCACCAACACTTTATCTGCACCAACACTGATAATCTGCACCAACACTGATAATCTGCACCAACACTGATAATCTGTACCAACACTGAAATCTGCACCAACACTGATAATCTGCACCAACACTGATAATCTGCACCAACACTGATAATCTGCACCAACACTGATAATCTGCACCAACACTTTAATCTGCACCAACACTGATCATCTGCACCACACTGATAATCTGTACCAACACTGATAATCTGCACCAACACTGATAATCTGCACCCACACTGATAATCTGCACCAACACTGATAATCTGCACCAACACTGATAATCTGCACCCACACTGATAATCTGCACCCACACTGATAATCTGCACCAACACTGATAATCTGCACCCACACTGATAATCTGAACCCACACTGATAATCTGTACCAACACTGATAATCTGCACCAACACTGATAATCTGCACCAACACTGATAATCTGCACCCACACTGATAATCTGCACACACACTGATAATCTGCACCCACACTGATAATCTGTACCAACACTTTATCTGCACCAACACTGATAATCTGCACCCACACTGATAATCTGCACCAACACTGATAATCTGCACCAACACTGATAATCTGCACCAACATTTAAACCAACACTGATAATCTGCACCAACATAATCTGCACCAACACTTAATCTGCACCAACACTGATAATCTGCACCAACACTGATAATCTGCACCAACACTGATAATCTGCACCAACACTGATAATCTGTACCAACACTGATAATCTGCACCAACACTGATAATCTGCACCAACACTGATAATCTGCACCAACACTGATAATCTGCACCAACACTTTATCTGCACCAACACTGATACTCTGCACCAACACTTTATCTGCACAAACACTGTTAATCTGCACCAACACTGATAATCCGCACCAGCATTTAAACTGCACCAACACTGTTAATCTGCACCAACACTGATAATCTGCACCAACACTGATAATCTGCACCAACACTGATAATCTGCACCAACACTTTATCTGCACCAACACTGTTAATCTGCACCAACACTGATAATCTGCACCAACACTGTTAATCTGCACCAACACTGTTAATCTACACCAACACTGTTAATCTGCACCAACACTGTTACTCTACACCAACACTGATAATGTGCACCAACACTGATAATCTGCACCAGCATTGTTAAACTGCACCAACACTGTTAATCTACACCAACACTTAATCTGCACCAACACTGTTACTCTACACCAACACTGATAATGTGCACCAACACTGATAATCTGCACCAGCATTTAAACTGCACCAACAGTGTAAAAACAATTTCATCATGATTTGAATAAGGCTGTAATGCAACCACATTTGGAAAAGGTCAAGGGGACTGACTACTTTCCGAATGTGTACCATAAAGCTTCATAGTTAATGTGAAACCCCTATGCACACATTCACACACGTAACTGTCTTTGATAATAGCTGTAAGTGAATGGGGTTCTAGTTTATAGATATCTATCTCTCAGTACATTAGTAGAAGAAATCAATCAGAGACAGTTAAGCAGTGTGAATAGGATTTTGGGTTATCTATGAAGGTTATAGCACTTTCCCCTGTCTATCCCCTGTCTATAACTATGTCTATCCCCTGTCTATCCCCTGTCTATAAACCTGTCTATAACCCTGTCTATAACCCTGTATATAACCCTGTCTATCACCCTGTCTATTACCCTGCCTATCCCCTGTCTATAACCCTGTCTATAACCCTGTCTATCCCCTGTCTGTAACCCTGTCTATCCCTATCCCCTACCTATAACTATGTCTATCCCTGTCTATCCCCTGTCTATAAACCTGTCTATAACCCTGTCTATAACCCTGTCTATAACCCTGTCTATAACCCTGTCTATCCCTGTCTATCCCTGTCTATCCCCTGTCTATAACCCTGTCTATCCCTGTCTATAACTATGTCTATAAACCCTGTCTATCCCTGTCTATCCCCTGTCTATAAACCTGTCTATAACCCTGTCTATCCCTGTCTATCCCCTGTCTATAACCCTGTCTATCCCCTGTCTATGTCTATCCCTGTCTATAACCCTGTCTATAACCCTGTCTATAACCCTGTCTATCCCCTGTCTATAACCCTGTCTATCCCTGTCTATCCTGTCTATCCCTGTCTATAACCCTGTCTATAACCCTGTCTATAACCCTGTCTATAACCCTGTCTATCCCCTGTCTATCCCCTGTCTATAACCCTGTCTATCCCCTGTCTATAACCCTGTCTATAACCCTGTCTATAACCCTGTCTATCCCCTGTCTATAACCCTGTCTATCCCCTGTCTATAACCCTGTCTATAACCCTGTCTATCCCTGTCTATAACCCTGTCTATCCCCTGTCTATAACCCTGTCTATCCCTGTCTATAACCCTGTCTATCCCTGTCTATAACCCTGTCTATCCCCTGTCTATAACCCTGTCTATAACCCTGTCTATAACCCTGTCTATAACCCTGTCTATCCCCTGTCTATAACCCTGTCTATAACCCTGTCTATAACCCTGTCTATCCCTGTCTATAACCCTGTCTATAACCCTGTCTATCCCCTGTCTATAACCCTGTCTATCCCCTGTCTATAACCCTGTCTATCCCCTGTCTATAACCCTGTCTATAACCCTGTCTATCCCCTGTCTATAACCCTGTCTATAACCCTGTCTATCCCTGTCTATAACCCTGTCTATCCCCTGTCTGTCTATCCCCTGTCTATAACCCTGTCTATAACCCTGTCTATCCCCTGTCTATAACCCTGTCTATCCCCTGTCTATAACCCTGTCTATCCCCTGTCTATAACCCTGTCTATAACCCTGTCTATAACCCTGTCTATCCCCTGTCTATAACCCTGTCTATAACCCCTGTCTATAACCCTGTCTATAACCCTGTCTATAACCCTGTCTATAACCCTGTCTATCCCTGTCTATAACCCTGTCTATAACCCTGTCTATAACCCTGTCTATTACCCTGTCTATAACCCTGTCTATAACCCTGTCTATCCCCTGTCTATAACCCTGTCTATAACCCTGTCTATAACCCTGTCTAGAACCCTGTCTATCCCCTGTCTATAACCCTGTCTATCCCTGTCTATAACCCTGTCTATAACCCTGTCTATCCCCTGTCTATGTCTACCCTGTCTATCCCCTGTCTATCCCCTGTCTATAACCCTGTCTATAACCCTGTCTATAACCCTGTCTATAACCCTGTCTATAACCCTGTCTATCCCTGTCTATCCCTGTCTATCCCTGTCTATAACCCTGTCTATAACCCTGTCTATAACCCTGTCTATCCCCTGTCTATAACCCTGTCTATAACCCTGTCTATCCCTGTCTATAACCCTGTCTATAACCCTGTCTATCCCTGTCTATAACCCTGTCTATCCCCTGTCTATCCCTGTCTATAACCCTGTCTATCCCTGTCTATCCCTGTCTATAACCCTGTCTATAACCCTGTCTATAACCCTGTCTATAACCCTGTCTATAACCCTGTCTATAACCCTGTCTATAACCCTGTCTATCCCTGTCTATAACCCTGTCTATAACCCTGTCTATAACCCTGTCTATAACCCTGTCCCCTGTCTATAACCCTGTCTATAACCCTGTCTATAACCCTGTCTATCCCCTGTCTATAACCCTGTCTATAACCCTGTCTATCCCCTGTCTATAACCCTGTCTATCCCCTGTTTATAACCCTGTCTATCCCCTGTCTATCCCCTGTCTATAACCCTGTCTATCCCCTGTCTATCCCCTGTCTATAACCCTGTCTATAACCCTGTCTATCCCCTGTCTATAACCCTGTCTATCCCCTGTCTATAACCCTGTCTATAACCCTGTCTATAACCCTGTCTATCCCCTGTCTATAACCCTGTCTATATACCCTGTCTATCCCCTGTCTATAACCCTGTCTATCCCCTGTCTATTACCCTGTCTATAACCCTGTCTATCCCCTGTCTATCCCCTGTCTATAACCCTGTCTATAACCCTGTCTATCCCCTGTCTATAACCCTGTCTATAACCCTGTCTATAACCCTGTCTATCCCCTGTCTATCCCCTGTCTATAACCCTGTCTATCCCTGTCTATAACCCTGTCTATAACCCTGTCTATCCCCTGTCTATAACCCTGTCTATAACCCTGTCTATCCCCTGTCTATAACCCTGTCTATAACCCTGTCTATAACCCTGTCTATCCCCTGTCTATAACCCTGTCTGTAATCCCTGTCTATAACCCTGTCTATAACCCTGTCTATCCCTGTCTATAACCCTGTCTATAACCTGTCTATAACCCTGTCTATCCCCTGTCCTGTCTATAACCCTGTCTATAACCCTGTCTATAACCCTGTCTGTCTATAACCCTGTCTATAACCCTGTCTATAACCCTGTCTATAACCCTGTCTATAACCCTGTCTATAACCCTGTCTATCCCTGTCTATAACCCTGTCTATAACCCTGTCTATATCCCTGTCTATAACCCTGTCTATAACCCTGTCTATATAACCCTGTCTATAACCCTGTCTATAACCCTGTCTATAACCCTGTCTATAACCCTGTCTATAACCCTGTCTATCCCCTGTCTATCCCCTGTCTATAACCTGTCTATAACCCTGTCTATCCCCTGTCTATAACCCTGTCTATAACCCTGTCTATCCCCTGTCTATAACCCTGTCTATAACCCTGTCTATAACCCTGTCTATCCCCTGTCTATAACCCTGTCTATCCCCTGTCTATAACCCTGTCTATAACCCTGTCTATCCCCTGTCTATCCCCTGTCTATAACCCTGTCTATCCCTGTCTATAACCCTGTCTATAACCCTGTCTATCCCCTGTCTATCCCCTGTCTATCCCCTGTCTATAACCCTGTCTATAACCCTGTCTATAACCCTGTCTATAACCCTGTCTATAACCCTGTCTATAACCCTGTCTATAACCCTGTCTATAACCCTGTCTATCCCCTGTCTAAACCCTGTCTATAACCCTGTCTATAACCCTGTCTATCCCCTGTCTATAACCCTGTCTATAACCCTGTCTATCCCCTGTCTATAACCCTGTCTATAACCCTGTCTATAACCCTGTCTATCCCCTGTTTATAACCCTGTGTATCCCCTGTCTATCCCCTGTCTATAACCCTGTCTATCCCCTGTCTATCCCCTGTCTATAACCCTGTCTATAACCCTGTCTATAACCCTGTCTATAACCCTGTCTATAACCCTGTCTATAACCCTGTCTAACCCTGTCTATAACCCTGTCTATAACCCTGTCTATCCCTGTCTATAACCCTGTCTATAACCCTGTCTATCCCCTGTCTATAACCCTGTCTATAACCCTGTCTATAACCCTGTCTAACCCTGTCTATAACCCTCCCTGTCTATAACCCTGTCTATCCCCTGTCTATAACCCTGTCTATAACCCTGTCTATGTCTATAACCCTGTCTATCCCTGTCTATAACCCTGTCTGTCTATAACCCTGTCTATAACCCTGTCTATAACCTGTCTATCCCTGTCTATAACCCTGTCTATAACCCTGTCTATAAACCCTGTCTATAACCCTGTCTATAACCCTGTCTATCCCTGTCTATAACCCTGTCTATCCCTGTCTATAACCCTGTCTATAACCCTGTCTATAACCCTGTCTATCCCCTGTCTATAACCCTGTCTATAACCCTGTCTATAACCCTGTCTATATAACCCTGTCTATAACCCTGTCTATAACCCTGTCTATATAACCCTGTCTATCCCCTGTCTATAACCCTGTCTATAACCCTGTCTATAACCCTGTCTATAACCCTGTCTATAACCCTGTCTATAACCCTGTCTATAACCCTGTCTATAACCCTGTCTATCCCCTGTCTATAAACCCTGTCTATAACCCTGTCTATAACCCTGTCTATAACCCTGTCTGTCTATCCCTGTCTATCCCCTGTCTATCCCTGTCTATCCCTGTCTATAACCCTGTCTATCCCTGTCTATAACCCTGTCTATAACCCTGTCTATCCCTGTCTATAACCCTGTCTATAACCCTGTCTATCCCCTGTCTATCCCTGTCTATAACCCTGTCTATAACCCTGTCTATAACCCTGTCTATAACCCTGTCTATCCCTGTCTATCCCTGTCTATAACCCTGTCTATAACCCTGTCTATAACCCTGTCTATAACCCTGTCTATAACCCTGTCTATCCCCCTGTCTATAACCCTGTCTATAACCCTGTCTATAACCCTGTCTATAACCCTGTCTATATAACCCTGTCTATAACCCTGTCTATAACCTGTCTATAACCCTGTCTATAACCCTGTCTATAACCCTGTCTATAATCCCTGTCTATCCCCTGTCTAAACCCTGTCTATAACCCTGTCTATAACCCTGTCTATAACCCTGTCTATAACCCTGTCTATCCCTGTCTATAACCCTGTCTATAACCCTGTCTATAACCCTGTCTATAACCCTATCCCCTGTCTATAACCCTGTCTATAACCCTGTCTATAACCCTGTCTATCCCCTGTCTATAACCCTGTCTATAACCCTGTCTATAACCCTGTCTATCCCTGTCTATAACCCTGTCTATCCCCTGTCTACCCTGTCTAACCCTGTCTATAACCCTGTCTATAACCCTGTCTATAACCCTGTCTATAACCCTGTCTATCCCTGTCTATAACCCTGTCTATCCCTGTCTATCCCTGTCTATCCCCTGTCTATAACCCTGTCTATCCCTGTCTATCCCCTGTCTATCCCCTGTCCCCTGTCTATAACCCTGTCTATAACCCTGTCTATAACCCTGTCTATCCCCTGTCTATAAACCTGTCTATAACCCTGTCTATAACCCTGTCTATAACCCTGTCTATAACCCTGTCTATAACCCTGTCTATAACCCTGTCTATATACCCTGTCCCCTATAACCCTGTCTATAACCCTGTCTATAACCCTGTCTATAACCCTGTCTATCCCTGTCTATCCCCTGTCTATAACCCTGTCCCTATAAACCCTGTCTATAACCCTGTCTATCCCTGTCTATCCCCTGTCTATAACCCTGTCTATAACCCTGTCTATAACCCTGTCTATCCCCTGTCTATAACCCTGTCCCCTGTCTATCCCCTGTCTATAACCCTGTCTATAACCCTGTCTATAACCCTGTCTATAACCCTGTCTATCCCTGTCTATAACCCTGTCTATCCCCTGTCTATACCCTGTCTATAACCCTGTCTATAACCCTGTCTATAACCCTGTCTATCCCTGTCTATCCCTGTCTATAACCCTGTCTATAACCCTGTCTATAACCCTGTCTATCCCCTGTCTATAACCCTGTCTATAACCCTGTCTATCCCCTGTCTATAACCCTGTCTATAACCCTGTCTATAACCCTGTCTATCCCCTGTCTATAACCCTGTCTATAACCCTGTCTATCCCCTGTCTATAACCCTGTCTATAACCCTGTCTATAACCCTGTCTATAACCCTGTCTATAACCCTGTCTATCCCCTGTCTATAACCCTGTCTATAACCCTGTCTATAACCCTGTCTATCCCTGTCTATAACCCTGTCTATCCCCTGTCCCCTGTCTACACTGTCTATAACCTGTCTATAACCCTGTCTATAACCCTGTCTATCCCCTGTCTATAACCCTGTCTATAACCCTGTCTATAACCCTGTCTATAACCCTGTCTATAACCCTGTCTATCCCCTGTCTATCCCCTGTCTATAACCCTGTCTATAACCCTGTCTATCCCCTGTCTATAACCCTGTCTATACCCTGTCTATAACCCTGTCTATCCCCTGTCTATAACCCTGTCTATCCCCTGTCTATAACCCTGTCTATAACCCTGTCTATAACCCTGTCTGTCTATAATAACCCTGTCTATAACCCTGTCTATGTCTATAACCTGTCTATCCCTGTCTATCCCTGTCTATAACCCTGTCTATAACCCTGTCTATCCCTGTCTATAACCCTGTCTATAACCCTGTCTATAACCCTGTCTATAACCCTGTCTATAACCCTGTCTATAACCCTGTCTATAACCCTGTCTATAACCCCTGTCTATAACCCTGTCTATAACCCTGTCTATAACCTATAACCCTGTCTATAACCCTGTCTATAACCCTGTCTATAACCCTGTCTATCCCTGTCTATAACCCTGTCTATAACCCTGTCTATCCCCTGTCTATAACCCTGTCTATAACCCTGTCTATAACCCTGTCTATAACCCTGTCTATAACCCTGTCTATAACCCTGTCTATAACCCTGTCTATCCTGTCTATCCCTGTCTATAACCCTGTCTATCCCTATGTCTGTCTAACCCTGTCTATAACCCTGTCTATAACCCTGTCTATAACCCTGTCTATAACCCTGTCTATAACCCTGTCTATCCCCTGTCTATAACCCTGTCTATAACCCTGTCTATAACCCTATCCCCTGTCTATCCCTATAACCCTGTCTATAACCCTGTCTATAACCCTGTCTATCCCCTGTCTATAACCCTGTCTATTACCCTGTCTATAACCCTGTCTATCCCCTGTCTATAACCCTGTCTATTACCCTGTCTATCCCCTGTCTATCCCCTGTCTATCCCCTGTCTATAACCCTGTCTATAACCCTGTCTATCCCCTGTCTATAACCCTGTCTATAACCCTGTCTATAACCCTGTCTATAACCCTGTCTATAACCCTGTCTATCCCTGTCTGTCTGTCTATCCCCTGTCTATAACCCTGTCTATAACCCTGTCTATAACCCTGTCTATCCCCTGTCTATAACCCTGTCTATCCCCTGTCTATCCCCTGTCTATAACCCTGTCTATAACCCTGTCTATAACCCTGTCTATAACCCTGTCTATAACCCTGTCTATCCCCTGTCTATAACCCTGTCTATAACCCTGTCTATAACCCTGTCTATAACCCTGTCTATCCCCTGTCTATAACCCTGTCTATCCCCTGTCTATAACCCTGTCTATAACCCTGTCTATCCCCTGTCTATAACCCTGTCTATAACCCTGTCTATAACCCTGTCTATAACCCTGTCTATAACCCTGTCTATCCCTGTCTATAACCCTGTAAACCCTGTCTATAACCCTGTCTATAACCCTGTCTATAACCCTGTCTATAACCCTGTCTATAACCCTGTCTATAACCCTGTCTATAACCCTGTCTATCCCTGTCTATCCCTGTCTATAACCCTGTCTATAACCCTGTCTATAACCCTGTCTATGTCTATCCCCCTGTCTATCCCCTGTCTATAACAACCTGTCTATAACTGTCTATAACCCTGTCTATAACCCTGTCTATCCCCTGTCTATAACCCTGTCTATCCCTGTCTATCCCCTGTCTATAACCCTGTCTATAACCCTGTCTATAACCCTGTCTATAACCCTGTCTATAACCCTGTCTATAACCCTGTCTATGCCCTGTCTATCCCCTGTCTAAACCTGTCTATAACCCCCTGTCTATAACCCTGTCTATAACCCCCTGTCTATAACCCTGTCTATAACCCTGTCTATAACCCTGTCTATAACCCTGTCTATCTATAACCCTGTCTATAACCCTGTCTATAACCCTGTCTATAATCCCCTGTCTATAACCCTGTCTATAACCCTGTCTATCCCCTGTCTATAACCCTGTCTATCCCTGTCTATAACCCTGTCTATAACCCTGTCTATAACCCCTGTCTATAACCCTGTCTATCCCCTGTCTATAACCCTGTCTATAACCCTGTCTATAACCCTGTCTATCCCTGTCTATAACCCTGTCTATAACCCTGTCTATAACCCTGTCTATAACCCTGTCTATCCCCTGTCTATAATAACCCTGTCTATAACCCTGTCTATAACCCTGTCTATCCCCTGTCTATCCCTGTCTATAACCCTATCCCCTGTCTATAACCCTGTCTATAACCCTGTCTATAACCCTGTCTATAACCCTGTCTATAACCCTGTCTATAACCCTGTCTATCCCTGTCTATCCCCTGTCTATAACCCTGTCTATCCCTGTCTATCCCCTGTCTATAACCCTGTCTATAACCCTGTCTATAACCCTGTCTATAACCCTGTCTATAACCCTGTCTATCCCCTGTCTATAACCCTGTCTATAACCCTGTCTATCCCCTGTCTATAACCCTGTCTATCCCCTGTCTATAACCCTGTCTATAACCCTGTCTATAACCCTGTCTATAACCCTGTCTATCCCCTGTCTATAACCCTGTCTATAACCCTGTCTATAACCCTGTCTATAACCCTGTCTATAACCCTGTCTATAACCCTGTCTATAACCCTGTCTATAACCCTGTCTATAACCCTGTCTATAACCCTGTCTATCCCTGTCTATCCCCTGTCTATAACCCTGTCTATCCCCTGTCTATCCCCTGTCTATAACCCTGTCTATAACCCTGTCTATAACCCTGTCTATCCCCTGTCTATAACCCTGTCTATAACCCTGTCTATAACCCTGTCTATAACCCTGTCTATCCCCTGTCTATAACCCTGTCTATAACCCTGTCTATAACCCTGTCTATAACCCTGTCTATAACCCTGTCTATCCCCTGTCTATAACCCTGTCTATAACCCTGTCTATAACCCTGTCTATAACCCTGTCTATAACCCTGTCTATCCCCTGTCTATAACCCTGTCTATCCCCTGTCTATCCCCTGTCTATAACCCTGTCTATCCCCTGTCTATACCCTGTCTATAACCCTGTCTATAACCCTGTCTATCCCCTGTCTATAACCCTGTCTATAACCCTGTCTATAACCCTGTCTATAACCCTGTCTATAACCCTGTCTATAACCCTGTCTATAACCCTGTCTATCCCCTGTCTATCCCCTGTCTATAACCCTGTCTATAACCCTGTCTATAACCCTGTCTTAACCCTGTCTATAACCCTGTCTATCCCTGTCTAACCCTGTCTATAACCCTGTCTATAACCCCTCCCCTGTCTATAACCCTGTCTATCCCCTGTCTATCTCCCTGTCTATCCCCTGTCTATAACCCTGTCTATAACCCTGTCTATAACCCTGTCTATAACCCTGTCTATCCCCTGTCTATAACCCTGTCTATCCCCTGTCTATCCCCTGTCTATAACCCTGTCTATAACCCTGTCTATAACCCTGTCTATCCCCTGTCTATCCCCTGTCTATAACCCTGTCTATAACCCTGTCTATAACCCTGTCTATCCCTGTCTATAACCCTGTCTATCCCCTGTCTATAACCCTGTCTATAACCCTGTCTATAACCCTGTCTATAACCCTGTCTATAACCCTGTCTATAACCCTGTCTATCCCCTGTCTATAACCCTGTCTATCCCCTGTCTATAACCCTGTCTATAACCCTGTCTATCCCCTGTCTATAACCCTGTCTATAACCCTGTCTATAACCCTGTCTATCCCCTGTCTATAACCCTGTCTATAACCCTGTCTATAACCCTGTCTATCCCCTGTCTATAACCCTGTCTATAACCCTGTCTATCCCTGTCTATCCCCTGTCTATCCCTGTCTATCCCCTGTCTATCCCCTGTCTATCCCCTGTCTATCCCCTGTCTATCCCCTGTCTATAACCCTGTCTATATCCCTGTCTATAACCCTGTCTATCCCCTGTCTATAACCCTGTCTATCCCCTGTCTATCCCCTGTCTATCCCCTGTCTATAACCCTGTCTATAACCCTGTCTATAACCCTGTCTATCCCCTGTCTATAACCCTGTCTATCCCTGTCTATCCCCTGTCTATCCCCTGTCTATCCCCTGTCTATTACCCTGTCTATAACCCTGTCTATAACCCTGTCTATAACCCTGTCTATAACCCTGTCTATAACCCTGTCTATCCCCTGTCTATCCCCTGTCTATCCCCTGTCTATAACCCTGTCTATCCCCTGTCTATCCCCTGTCTATAACCCTGTCTATAACCCTGTCTATAACTATCCCCTGTCTATAACCCTGTCTATCCCCTGTCTATCCCCTGTCTATAACCCTGTCTATAACCCTGTCTATAACCCTGTCTATAACCCTGTCTATCACCCTGTCTATCCCTGTCTATCCCCTGTCTATAACCCTGTCTATAACCCTGTCTATCCCCTGTCTATAACCCTGTCTATAACCCTGTCTATCCCCTGTCTATCCCTGTCTATAACCCTATAACCCTGTCTATAACCCTGTCTATCCCTGTCTATAACCCTGTCTATAACCCTGTCTATCCCCTGTCTATCCCTGTCTATAACCCTGTCTATAACCCTGTCTATAACCCTGTCTATCCCTGTCTATCCCCTGTCTATCCCCTGTCTATCCCTGTCTATCCCCTGTCTATAACCCTGTCTATAACCCTGTCTATCCCCCCTGTCTATAACCCTGTCTATAACCCTGTCTATCCCCTGTCCCCTATCCCCCCTGTCTATAACCCTGTCTGTCTATCCCCTGTCTATAACCCTGTCTATCCCCTGTCTATCCTGTCTATAACCCTGTCTATCCCCTGTCTATAACCCTGTCTATAACCCTGTCTATCCCTGTCTATAACCCTGTCTATAACCCTGTCTATCCCTGTCTATCCCCTGTCTATCCCTGTCTATCCCCTGTCTATCCCCTGTCTATAACCCTGTCTATAACCCTGTCTATAACCCTGTCAGAATCCTGTCCCTGTCTATCCCTGTCTATAACCCTGTCTATAACCCTGTCTATCTGTCTATCCCCTGTCTATCCCCTGTCTATAACCCTGTCTATCCCTGTCTATCCCCTGTCTATAATCCCCTGTCTATAACCCTGTCTATCCCCTGTCTATCCCCTGTCTATCCCCTGTCTATCCCTGTCTATAACCCTGTCTATCCCCTGTCTATCCCTGTCTATCCCTGTCTATAACCCTGTCTATAACCCTGTCTATCCCTGTCTATCCCTGTCTATCCCTGTCTATCCCCTGTCTATAACCCTGTCTATCCCCTGTCTATCCCTGTCTATCCCTGTCTATCCCTGTCTATCCCCTGTCTATAACCCTGTCTATAACCCTGTCTATAACCCTGTCTATCCCTGTCTATAACCCTGTCTATCCCCTGTCTATCCCTGTCTATAACCCTGTCTATCCCCTGTCTATCCCCTGTCTATCCCCTGTCTAAAACCCTGTCTATCCCTGTCTATCCCTGTCTATCCCTGTCTATCCCCTGTCTATCCCCTGTCTATCCCCTGTCTATCCCCTGTCTATCCCCTACCTATCCCCTGTCTATCCCCTGTCTATCCCTGTCTATCCCTGTCTATCCCTGTCTATCCCCTGTCTATCCCTGTCTATAACCCTGTCTATCCCTGTCTATAACCCTGTCCCCCTGTCTATCCCTGTCTATCCCTGTCTATCCCTGTCTATAACCCTGTCTATCCCCTGTCTATCCCCTGTCTATAACCCTGTCTATAACCCTGTCTATCCCTGTCTATCCCTATATCCCCCCTGTCTATAACCCTGTCTATCCCTGTCTATCCCCTGTCTATAACCCTGTCCCCTGTCTATCCCCTGTCTATAACCCCCTGTCTATCCCTGTCTATAACCCTGTCTATAACCCTGTCTATCCCTGTCTATAACCCTGTCTATCCCCTGTCTATAACCCTGTCTATCCCCTGTTTATAACCCCTGTCTATCCCCTGTCTATCCCCTGTCTATCCCCTGTCTATCCCCTGTCTATAACCCTGTCTATCCCCTGTCTATCCCCTGTCTATAACCCTGTCTATAACCCTGTCTATCCCCTGTCTATCCCCTGTCTATCCCCTGTCTATAACCCTGTCTATAACCCTGTCTATCCCTGTCTATCCCCTGTCTATCCCCTGTCTATCCCCTGTCTATAACCCTGTCTATCCCCTGTCTATCCCCTGTCTATCCCCTGTCTATCCCCTGTCTATCCCCTGTCTATCCCTGTCTATCCCCTGTCTATCCCCTATCCCTGTCTATCCCTGTCTATCCCTGTCTATCCCCTGTCTATCCCCTGTCTATCCCTGTCTATCCCTGTCTATCCCTGTCTATCCCTGTCTATCCCTGTCTATCCCTGTCTGTCCCTGTCTATCCCTGTCTATCCCTGTCTATAACCCTGTCTGTCTATCCCTGTCCTGTCTATCCCTGTCTATCCCTATCTGTCTATCCCTGTCTGTCCTGTCTATCCTGTCTATCCCTGTCTATAACCCTGTCTATCCCTGTCTATCCCTGTCTATCCCTGTCTATCCCCTGTCTATCCCTGTCTATCCCTGTCTATAACCCTGTCTATCCCCTGTCTATCCCCTGTCTATCCCCCCTGTCTATCCCTGTCTATCCCCTGTCTATCCCTGTCTATCCCCTGTCCCCTGTCTATCCCCTGTCTATAACCCTGTCTAACCCTGTCCCCTGTCTATCCCCTGTCTATCCCTGTCTATAACCCTGTCTATCCCCTGTCTATCCCCTGTCTATCCCTGTCTATCCCCTACCTATCCCCTGTCCCCCTGTCTATCCCCTGTCTATAACCTATCCCCTGTCTATAACCCTGTCTATCCCCTGTCTATCCCCTGTCTATAACCCTGTCTATCCCCTGTCTATCCCCTGTCTATAACCCTGTCTATAACCCTGTCTATCCCCTGTCTATAACCCTGTCTATAACCCTGTCTATCCCCTGTCTATCCCCTGTCTATCCCCTGTCTATCCCCTGCCTATCCCCTGTCTATAACCCTGTCTATCCCCTGTCTATCCCCTGTCCTATCCCCTGTCTATCCCCTGTCTATCCCCTGTCTATAACCCTGTCTATCCCCTGTCTATCCCCTGTCTATCCCTGTCTATCCCTGTCTATCCCCTGTCTATCCCCTGTCTATCCCCTGTCTATCCCCTGTCTATCCCCTGTCTATCCCTGTCTATAACCCTGTCTGTCTATCCCCTGTCTATCCCTGTCTATCCCCTGTCTATCCCTGTCTATCCCCTGTCTATAACCCTGTCTATCCCCTGTCTATCCCCTGTCTATCCCCTGTCTATCCCCTGTCTATCCCCTGTCTATCCCCTGTCTATCCCCTGTCTATCCCTGTCTATCCCCTGTCTATCCCCTGTCTATCCCCTGTCTATCCCCTGTCTATCCCCTGTCTATAACCCTGTCTATCCCTGTCTATCCCTGTCTATCCCCTGTCTATCCCCTGTCTATCCCCTGTCTATCCCTGTCTATCCCCTGTCTATCCCTGTCTATCCCCTGTCTATCCCCTGTCTATCCCCTGTCTATCCCCTGTCTATCCCCTACCTATCCCCTGTCTATCCCTATAACCCTGTCTATCCCCTGTCTATCCCCTGTCTATCCCCTGTCTATCCCCTGTCTATCCCCTGTCTATCCCCTGTCTATAACCCTGTCTATCCCCAACCTATCCCCTGTCTATCCCCTACCTATCCCCTACCTATCCCCTACCTATCCCCTGTCTATCCCCTACCTTGAGGGGTGGGGCTGTTCAAACGTCATGTTGCCGCCACCTGCTGGTAAACTGCTGTTGAGTTGTTTTTTTCCCTCCCTTTCTCTGCCATTAAAACTCCCTCCAACGAGACTACATCATCAGCTGGACGTGTCCTCTCCTCTCGTTTCTCTACCCAGACTTCTAGTAGCCTTTTCCTTTGTCTGTTAGGTTTACATACACTCGTACTGGTCTGAAACTAGATCCCCTACATACTGGTCTGAAACTAGATCCCCCTACATACTGGTCTGAAACTAGATCCCCTACATACTGGTCTGAAACTAGATCCTCTACATACTGGTCTGAAACTAGATCCCCCTACATACTGGTATGAAACTAGATCCCCTACATACTGGTCTGAAACTAGATCCCCTACATACTGGTCTGAATCTAGATCCCCTACATACTGGTCTGAAACTAGATCCCCTAAAACATACTGGTCTGAAACTAGATCCCCTACATACTGGTCTGAAACTAGATCCCCTACATACTGGTCTGAAACTAGATCCCCTACATACTGTTCTGAAACTAGATCCTCTACATACTGGTCTGAAACTAGATCCCCCTACATACTGGTTTGAAACTAGATCCCCTACAACATACTGGTCTGAAACTAGATCCCCCTACATATTGGTCTGAAATTAGATCCCCTACAACATACTGGTCTGAAACTAGATCCCCAACAAACTGGTCTGAAACTAGATCCCCTACATACTGGTCTGAAACTAGATCCCCTACATACTGTTCTGAAACTAGATCCTCTACATACTGGTCTGAAACTAGATCCCCCTACATACTGGTTTGAAACTAGATCCCCTACAACATACTGGTCTGAAACTAGATCCCCTTACATACTGGTCTGAAACTAGATCCCCCTACATACTGGTCTGAAACTAGATCCCCCTACATACTGGTCTGAAACTAGATCCCCTACATACTGGTCTGAAACTAGATCCCCTACATACTGGTCTGAAACTAGATCCCCTACATACTGGTCTGGAAACTAGATCCACCTACATACTGGTCTGAAACTAGATCCCCTACATACTGGTCTGAAACTAGATCCCCTACATACTGGTCTGAAACTAGATCCCCCTACATACTGGTCTGAAACTAGATCCCCTACATACTGGTCTGAAACTAGATCCCCCTACATACTGGTCTGAAACTAGATCCCCTACATACTGGTCTGAAACTAGATCCCCTACATACTGGTCTGAAACTAGATCCCCTACATACTGGTCTGAAACTAGATCCCCTACATACTGGTCTGAAACTAGATCCCCTACATACTGGTCTGAAACTAGATCCCCTACATACTGGTCTGAAACTAGATCCCCTACATACTGGTCTGAAACTAGATCCCCTACATACTGGTCTGAAACTAGATCCCCTACATACTGGTCTGAAACTAGATCCCCTACATACTGGTCTGAAACTAGATCCCCCTACATACTGGTCTGAAACTAGATCCCCCTACATACTGGTCTGAAACTAGATCCCCCTACATACTGGTCTGAAACTAGATCCCCCTACATACTGGTCTGAAACTAGATCCCCCTACATACTGGTCTGAAACTAGATCCCCTACATACTGGTCTGAAACTAGATCCCCTACATACTGGTCTGAAACTAGATCCCCCTACATACTGGTCTGAAACTAGATCCCCTACATACTGGTCTGAAACTAGATCCCCCTACATACTGGTCTGAAACTAGATCCCCCTACATACTGGTCTGAAACTAGATCCCCTACATACTGGTCTGAAACTAGATCCCCCTACATACTGGTCTGAAACTAGATCCCCTACATACTGGTCTGGAACTAGATCCACCTACATACTGGTCTGAAACTAGATCCCCCTACATACTGTTCTGAAACTAGATCCCCTACATACTGGTCTGAAACTAGATCCCCCTACATACTGGTCTGAAACTAGATCCCCCTACATACTGGTCTGAAACTAGATCCCCTACATACTGGTCTGAAACTAGATCCCCTACATACTGGTCTGAATCTAGATCCCCTACATACTGGTCTGAAAGTAGATCCCCCTACATACTGGTCTGAAACTAGACCCCCTACATACTGGTCTGAAACTAGATCCCCTACATACTGGTCTGAAACTAGATCCCCTACATACTGGTCTGAATCTAGATCCCCTACATACTGGTCTGAAAGTAGATCCCCCTACATACTGGTCTGAAACTAGATCTCCTACAACATACTGGTCTGAAACTCGATCCCCTACAACATACTGGTCTGAAACTAGATCCCCAACAAACTGGTCTGAAACTAGATCCCCTACATACTGGTCTGAAACTAGATCCCCTACATACTGGTCTGAAACTAGATCCCCTACATACTGGTCTGAAACTAGATCCCCTACATACTGGTCTGAAACTAGATCCCCTACATACTGGTCTGAAACTAGATCCCCTACAACATACTGGTCTGAAACTCGATCCCCTACAACATACTGGTCTGAAACTAGATCCCCCCTACATACTGGTCTGAAACTAGATCCCCTACATACTGGTCTGAAACTAGATCCTCTACATACTGGTCTGAAACTAGATCCCCTACATACTGGTCTGAAACTAGATCCCCCTACATACTGGTCTGAAACTAGATCCCCTACAACATACTGGTCTGAAACTAGATCCCCTACATACTGGTCTGAAACTAGATCCCCTACATACTGGTCTGAAACTAGATCCCCTACATACTGTTCTGAAACTAGATCCTCTACATACTGGTCTGAAACTAGATCCCCCTACATACTGGTTTGAAACTAGATCCCCTACAACATACTGGTCTGAAACTATATCCCCCTACATACTGGTCTGAAATTAGATCCCCCTACATACTGGTCTGAAACTAGATCCCCCTACATACTGGTCTGAAACTACATCCCCCTAAATACTGGTCTGAAACTAGATCCCCTACAACATACTCGTCTGAAACTAGATCCACTACAACATACTGGTCTGAAACTAGATCCCCAACAAACTGGTCTGAAACTAGATCCCCTACATACTGGTCTGAAACTAGATCCCCTACATACTGTTCTGAAACTAGATCCTCTACATACTGGTCTGAAACTAGATCCCCCTACATACTGGTTTGAAACTAGATCCCCTACAACATACTGGTCTGAAACTAGATCCCCTTACATACTGGTCTGAAACTAGATCCCCCTACGTACTGGTCTGAAACTAGATCCCCCTACATACTGGTCTGAAACTAGATCCCCCTACATACTGGTCTGAAACTAGATCCCCCTACATACTGGTCTGAAACTAGATCCCCTACATACTGGTCTGGAACTAGATCCACCTACATACTGGTCTGAAACTAGATCCCCCTACATACTGGTCTGAAACTAGATCCCCTACAACATACTGGTCTGAAACTAGATCCCCTACATACTGGTCTGAAACTAGATCCCCTACATACTGGTCTGAAACTAGATCCCCCTACATACTGGTCTGAAACTAGATCCCCTACATACTTGTCTGGAACTAGATCCTCTAAAACATACTGGTCTGGAACTAGATCCCCTACATACTGGTCTGAAACTAGATCCCCTACATACTGGTCTGGAACTAGATCCCCTACATACTGGTCTGAAACTAGATCCCCTACAACATACTGGTCTGGAACTAGATCCCCCTACATACTGGTCTGAAACTAGATCCCCCTACATACTGGTCTGAAACTAGATCCCCTACATACTGGTCTGAAACTAGATCCCCTACATACTGGTCTGAAACTAAATCCCCCTACGTACTAGTCTCAAACTAGATCCCCCTATATACTGGTCTGAAACTAGATCCCCTAAATACTGGTCTGAAACTAGAGCCTCTACAATCTGGTCTGAAACGTGATCCCCCTACATAGTGGTCTGAAACTATATCCTCTACCTCCTGGTCTGAAACTATACCCTCTACCTCCTGGTCTGAAACTAGATCCTCTACATACTGGTCTGAAACTTGATCCCCTACATACTGGTCTGAAACTAGATCCTCTACATTCTGGTCTGAAACTAGATCCTCTACATACTGGTCTGAATCTAGATCCTCTACATACTGGTCTGAAACTAGATCCTCTACATTCTGGTCTGAATCTAGATCCTCTACATACTGGTCTGAAACTAGATCCTCTACATTCTGGTCTGAAACTAGATCCTCTACATTCTGGTCTGAAACTAGATCCTCTACATTCTGGTCTGAAACTAGATCCTCTACATTCTGGTCTGAAACTAGATCCTCTACATTCTGGTCTGAATCTAGATCCTCTACATTCTGGTCTGAAACTAGATCCTCTACATTCTGGTCTGAAACTAGATCCTCTACATTCTGGTCTGAAACTAGAGCCTCTACATTCTGTTCTGAAACTAGATCCTCTACATTCTGGTCTGAAACTAGAGCCTCTACATTCTGTTCTGAAACTAGATCCTCTACATTCTGGTCTTGAGGAGAAGAAAACACTGTCGGGGGGAGGGTCTCTTCTGCCCTGTTCAACCAATCCAGTATATGTGGAGGAGGAGTTAAGATGGAGTGCCTTTTCTTGTTAAAATCCGAAAGTGGAATTCATTTCACAGGCTCTCTTTCCATTTCCCCTGAAAACCGAAACAATCTGGTTTTTGGGGAGGCTACCCCACAGCAAAGCTAAATACTAGCCTACTTGAGGTTTCATAATTTTTAAACCATGACCAGAGAGATACTGTCAAGGAACAAGTCAAATAGCTGCTACTTTTATGAGTGAGTTCATGTTTAACTTTTTATTCAACACTGTCAACTCTTTTTACAAAACATAAAAGGTGCTTCTCCTTCAACCAGCTACATTGAATGAGAAGCCACGTTTGTCTGGTCATAGGAACAACATGAATTTGTGTATGAGGCAGAAATAATGTGGTGCCACTAGAGTTCAGCTACCTGAAAATGTCTCATCTCTCTCTGGTCAGTCTCATCGGAGGAAAGGAGACATCGGGGACATGAGAGGCCCTCTGCTGCTCTCTCTCTCCACTGACTGACCCTCTGCTGCTCTCTCCCTCCACTGAGACTGACCCTCTGCTGCTCTCTCTCTCCACTGACTGACCCTCAGTCTGCTGCTCTCTCTCCACTGAGACTGACCCTCTGCTGCTCTCTCCCTCCACTGACTGACCCTCTGCTGCTCTCTCTCTCCACTGACTGACCCTCTGCTGCTCTCTCCCTCCACTGAGACTGACCCTCTGCTGCTCTCTCTCTCCACTGACTGACCCTCAGTCTGCTGCTCTCTCTCCACTGAGACTGACCCTCTGCTGCTCTCTCCCTCCACTGACTGACCCTCAGTCTGCTGCTCTCTCTCCACTGAGACTGACCCTCTGCTGCTCTCTCTCTCCACTGACTGACCCTCTGCTGCTCTCTCTCTCCACTGACTGACCCTCTGCTGCTCTCTCCCTCCACTGAGACTGACCCTCTGCTGCTCTCTCTCTCCACTGACTGACCCTCAGTCTGCTGCTCTCTCTCCACTGAGACTGACCCTCTGCTGCTCTCTCCCTCCACTGACTGACCCTCAGTCTGCTGCTCTCTCTCCACTGAGACTGACCCTCTGCTGCTCTCTCTCTCCACTGACTGACCCTCTGCTGCTCTCTCTCTCCACTGACTGACCCTCTGCTGCTCTCTCTCTCCACTGACTGACCCTCTGCTGCTCTCTCTCTCCACTGACTGACCCTCTGCTGCTCTCTCTCTCCACTGACTGACCCTCTGCTGCTCTCTCTCTCCACTGACTGACCCTCTGCTGCTCTCTCTCTCCACTGACTGACCCTCTGCTGCTCTCTCTCTCCACTGACTGACCCTCTGCTGCTCTCTCTCTCCACTGAGACTGACCCTCTGCTGCTCTCTCCCTCCACTGACTGACCCTCTGCTGCTCTCTCCCTCCACTGAGACTGACCCTCTGCTGCTCTCTCTCCCACTGACTGACCCTCTGCTGCTCTCTCTCTCCACTGACTGACCCTCTGCTGCTCTCTCTCTCCACTGACTGACCCTCTGCTGCTCTCTCTCTCCACTGACTGACCCTCTGCTGCTCTCTCTCCACTGACTGACCCTCTGCTGCTCTCTCTCCACTGACTGACCCTCTGCTGCTCTCTCTCTCCACTGACTGACCCTCTGCTGCTCTCTCTCTCCACTGACTGACCCTCTGCTGCTCTCTCCCTCCACTGAGACTGACCCTCTGCTGCTCTCTCTCTCCACTGACTGACCCTCTGCTGCTCTCTCTCTCCACTGAGACTGACCCTCTGCTGCTCTCTCCCTCCACTGAGACTGACCCTCTGCTGCTCTCTCTCTCCACTGAGACTGACCCTCTGCTGCTCTCTCCCTCCACTGAGACTGACCCTCTGCTGCTCTCTCCCTCCACTGAGACTGACCCTCTGCTGCTCTCTCTCTCCACTGAGACTGACCATCTGCTGCTCTCCCTCCACTGAGACTGACACTCAGTCTGCTGCTCTCTCCCTCTGCTGAGACTGACCATCAGTCTGCTGCTCTCTCCCTCTGCTGAGACTGACCCTCAGTCTGCTGCTCTCTCCCTCCACTGAGACTGACCCTCAGTCTGCTGCTCTCTCCCTCTGCTGAGACAGACCCTCATTCTGCTGAGACTGACCCTCATTCTGCTGCTCTCTCCCTCCACTGAGACTGACCATCAGTCTGCTGCTCTCTCCCTCCACTGAGACTGACCATCATTCTGCTGCTCTCTCCCTCCACTGAGACAGACCATCAGTCTGCTGCTCTCTCCCTCCACTGAGACTGACCATCATTCTGCTGCTCTCTCCCTCCACTGAGACAGACCATCAGTCTGCTGCTCTCTCCCTCCACTGAGACAGACCATCATTCTGCTGCTCTCTCCCTCTGCTGAGACTGACCATCAGTCTGCTGCTCTCTCCCTCCACTGAGACTGACCATCATTCTGCTGCTCTCTCCCTCCACTGAGACAGACCATCATTCTGCTGCTCTCTCCCTCCACTGAGACTGACCATCAGTCTGCTGCTCTCTCCCTCCACTGAGACTGACCATCAGTCTGCTGCTCTCTCCCTCCACTGAGACTGACCCTCTGCTGCTCTCTCCCTCCACTGAGACTGACCCTCTGCTGCTCTCTCCCTCCGCTGAGACTGACCATCAGTCTGCTGCTCTCTCCCTCCACTGAGACTGACCATCAGTCTGCTGCTCTCTCCCTCCACTGAGACTGACCATCAGTCTGCTGCTCTCTCTCTCCACTGAGACTGACCATCAGTCTGCTGCTCTCTCTCTCCACTGAGACTGACCATCAGTCTGCTGCTCTCTCTCTCCACTGAGACTGACCATCAGTCTGCTGCTCTCTCCCTCTGCTGAGACTGACCCTCAGTCTGCTGCTCTCTCCCTCTGCTGAGACTGACCCTCAGTCTGCTGCTCTCTCTCTCCATTGAGACTGATCATCAGTCTGCTGCTCTCTCCCTCCACTGAGACTGACCATCAGTCTGCTGCTCTCTCCCTCCACTGAGACTGACCATCAGTCTGCTGCTCTCTCCCTCTGCTGAGACTGACCCTCAGTCTGCTGCTCTCTCCCTCCACTGAGACTGACCCTCAGTCTGCTGCTCTCTCCCTCCGCTGAGACTGACCCTCAGTCTGCTGCTCTCTCCCTCCGCTGAGACTGACCATCAGTCTGCTGCTCTCTCCCTCTGCTGAGACTGACCCTCAGTCTGCTGCTCTCTCCCTCCACTGAGACTGACCCTCAGTCTGCTGCTCTCTCCCTCCGCTGAGACTGACCCTCAGTCTGCTGCTCTCTCCCTCCGCTGAGACTGACCATCAGTCTGCTGCTCTCTCCCTCCACTGAGACTGACCCTCAGTCTGCTGCTCTCTCCCTCCACTGAGACTGACCATCAGTCTGCTGCTCTCTCCCTCCACTGAGACTGTCCATCAGTCTGCTGCTCTCTCCCTCCACTGAGACTGACCATCAGTCTGCTGCTCTCTCCCTCCACTGAGACTGACCATCAGTCTGCTGCTCTCTCCCTCTGCTGAGACTGACCCTCAGTCTGCTGCTCTCTCCCTCCACTGAGACTGACACTCAGTCTGCTGCTCTCTCCCTCTGCTGAGACTGACCATCAGTCTGCTGCTCTCTCCCTCTGCTGAGACTGACCCTCAGTCTGCTGCTCTCTCCCTCCACTGAGACTGACCCTCAGTCTGCTGCTCTCTCCCTCTGCTGAGACAGACCCTCATTCTGCTGAGACTGACCCTCATTCTGCTGCTCTCTCCCTCCACTGAGACTGACCATCAGTCTGCTGCTCTCTCCCTCCACTGAGACTGACCATCATTCTGCTGCTCTCTCCCTCCACTGAGACAGACCATCAGTCTGCTGCTCTCTCCCTCCACTGAGACTGACCATCATTCTGCTGCTCTCTCCCTCCACTGAGACAGACCATCATTCTGCTGCTCTCTCCCTCTGCTGAGACTGACCATCAGTCTGCTGCTCTCTCCCTCCACTGAGACAGACCATCAGTCTGCTGCTCTCTCCCTCCACTGAGACTGACCCTCAGTCTGCTGCTCTCTCTCTCCACTGAGACTGACCATCAGTCTGCTGCTCTCTCTCCACTGAGACTGACCATCAGTCAGCTGCTCTCTCCCTCTGCTGAGACTGACACTCAGTCTGCTGCTCTCTCTCTCCACTGAGACTGACCCTCAGTCTGCTGCTCTCTCCCTCCACTGAGACTGACCCTCAGTCTGCTGCTCTCTCCCTCCACTGAGACTGACCATCAGTCTGCTGCTCTCTCCCTCCACTGAGACTGTCCATCAGTCTGCTGCTCTCTCTCTCCACTGAGACTGACCATCAGTCTGCTGCTCTCTCCCTCCACTGAGACTGTCCATCAGTCTGCTGCTCTCTCCCTCCACTGAGACTGTCCATCAGTCTGCTGCTCTCTCCCTCCACTGAGACTGACCATCAGTCTGCTGCTCTCTCCCTCCACTGAGACTGACCATCCGTCTGCTGCTCTCTCCCTCCACTGAGACTGACCATCCGTCTGCTGCTCTCTCTCTCCACTGAGACTGACCATCAGTCTGCTGCTCTCTCCCTCCACTGAGACTGACCATCCGTCTGCTGCTCTCTCCCTCCACTGAGACTGACCCTCAGATGCAGGAACCATCAGTCCGTTAAAATAAAAAATTATATGTTTTTCATTTATGCTCAACTGTGATACAACAACTCATCTATTTTGTTATCAAAGCTTGAGCTTTGAAGAACAATATGCTCTGATAAGAAATATATTGGCAGGCCAAGCATAGCCAATATGCTGGGATAGTGTATTAGGCCAAACATGGCCGATATTCTGGGATAATGTATATAGGCAATATGATGGGATAATGCATTACCAATATTCTGGGATAATGTATTAGGCCAAGCCAATATGATTGGATAATGTATATAGCCAATATTCTGGGATAATGTATTAGGCAAACCACAGCCAATATGATGGGATAATATATTAGGCCAAGCCAATATGATTGGATAATGTATATAGCCAATATGATGGGATAATATATTAGGCAAACCACAGCCAATATGATGGGATAATATATTAGGCCAGGCCGAGCTAATATACTGGGATAATGTATTAAGCAAACCACAGCCAATATGCTGGGATAATGTATTAGGCCAAGCCTAGACAATATGCTAGGATAATGTATATAGCCAATATGCTGGGATAATGTATTAGGCCAAGCCTAGACAATATGCTGGGATAATGTATTAGGCCAAGCCTAGACAATATGCTGGGATAATGTACAGTGCCTTGCGAATGTATTCGGCCCCCTTGAACTTTGCGACCTTTTGCCACATTTCAGGCTTCAAACATAAAGATATAAAACTGTATTTTTTTGTGAAGAATCAACAACAAGTGGGACACAATCATGAAGTGGAACGACATTTATTGGATAATTCAAACTTTTTTAACAAATCAAAAACTGAAAAATTGGGCGTGCAAAATTATTCAGCCCCTTTACTTTCAGTGCAGCAAACTCTCTCCAGAAGTTCAGTGAGGATCTCTGAATGATCCAATGTTGACCTAAATGACTAATGATGATAAATACAATCCACCTGTGTGTAGAGGGACCGGGCAGGGACTGTAGAGGGACCGGGAAGAGACTGGAGAGGGACCGGGGAGGGACAGAGAGAGGTGGCAGTTGCGCCCTAACTGGGACTGGGGAGGGACCGGGCAGGGACTGGAGAGGGACCGGGCAGGGACTGGAGAGGGACCGGGCAGGGACTGTAGAGGGACCGGGCAGCGACTGGAGAGGGACCGGGCAGCGACTGGAGAGGGACCGGGCAGGGACTTTCGAGGGACCGGGTAGTGACTGGAGAGGGACCGGGCAGGGACTGGAGAGGGACCGGGCAGGGACTGAGAGGGACCGGGCAGGGACTGGGAGGGACCGGACAGGGACTGGAGAGGGACTGGGCAGGGACTGAGAGGGACCGGGCAGGGACTGGAGAGGGACCGGGCAGTGACTGGAGAGGGACCGGGCAGGGACTGGAGAGGGACTGGAGAGGGACCGGGCAGGGACTGGAGAGGACCGGATCTCTGGAGAGGACCGGGCAGGGACTGGAGAGGGACTGGGCAGGGACTGGAGAGGGACCGGGCAGGGACTTTCGAGGGACCGGGTGTGACTGGAGAGGGACCGGGCAGGGACTGGAGAGGGACCGGGCAGGGACTGGAGAGGGACCGTGCAGGGACTGGAGAGGGACCGGGGAGGGACTGTAGAGGGACCAAGACAGACGGCAGCAGCAGCCTAAATGGGAATGGAGAGGGACCGGGTAGGACTGGAGAGGGACCGGGCAGGGACTGGAGAGGGACCGGGCAGGGACTGGAGAGGGACCGGGCAGGGACTGGAGAGGGACCAAGACAGACGGCAGCAGCAGCCTAAATGGGAATGGAGAGGGACCGGGCAGGGACTGGAGAGGGACCGGGCAGGGACTGGAGAGGGACCGGGCAGGGACTGGGGAGGGACCGGGCAGGGACTGGAGAGGGACTGGGCAGGGACTGGAGAGGGACCGGGCAGGGACTGGAGAGGGACCGGGCAGTGACTGGAGAGGGACCGGGCAGGGACTGGAGAGGGACTGGAGAGGGACCGGGCAGGGACTGGAGAGGGACCGGGTAGTGACTGGAGAGGGACCGGGCAGGGACTGGAGAGGGACCGGGCAGGGACTGGAGAGGGACCGGGCAGGGACTTTCGAGGGACCGGGTAGTGACTGGAGAGGGACCGGGCAGGGACTGGAGAGGGACCGGGCAGGGACTGGAGAGGGACCGGGCAGGGACTGGAGAGGGACCGGGCAGGGACTGTAGAGGGACCAAGACAGACGGCAGCAGCAGCCTAAATGGGAATGGAGAGGGACCGGGTAGTGACTGGAGAGGGACCGGGCAGGGACTGGAGAGGGACCGGGCAGGGACTGGAGAGGGACCGGGCAGGGACTGGAGAGGGACCAAGACAGACGGCAGCAGCAGCCTAAATGGGAATGGAGAGGGACCGGGCAGTGACTGGAGAGGGACCGGGCAGGGACTTTAGAGGGACCGGGTATGGACTGTAGAGGGACCGGGCAGTGACTGGAGAGGGACCGGGCAGGGACTTTAGAGGGACCGGGTATGGACTGGAGAGGGACCGGGCAGGGACTGTAGAGGGACCAAGACAGACGGCAGCAGCAGCCTAAATGGGAATGGAGAGGGACCGGGCAGGGACTGGGTAGGGGTTTTTTCCAAGATGGCGGAGCCTTGGGAATGTCTGTTTTGATTGTCTTGTCCCGTCCCTTGTACTGTATATATAATTTACTTTGTATATATTTGTATTATTATTTTTATCTCATTGTTCATCTACGGACTCAACATACTCTCCTGTAACCCGCATTACCCAATGCGGTTTGGACCTGCTATTTTTACACTTTTGAACCGGAGCCCCATTCAGAAGCTAGCCAGCTAACTAGCTACTAGGTAGTAGTCAGTTAGCCACTGGTAGCGGTCATCACCGTTAACCCGGACTGCCAGCCTGCACAGCGCGATATCTACCTAGAGTATATCGGACTGCTTTTCTCTACCACATCCCCGGAATCCTACCACAAGCTCTAAACTTTTACTCCAGATCATCACAGCTAGTTAGCTGCTATACGAATGGCTACTTCTGTCTTACGTCTCTCTTCAAAGGGGGAGACACTCTAGACCCAAACTGTTATAGACCTATATCCATCCTGCCCTGCCTTTTTAAAATATTTGAAAGCCAAGTTAATAAACAGATCACCAACCATTTCGAATCCCACCGTACCTTCTCCTCTATGCAAACTGGTTTCCAAGCTGGTCATGGGTGCACCTCAGCCACGCTCAAGTTCCTAAACGATATCATAACTACCATCGATAAAAGACAGTACTGTGCAGCCATCTTCAGCCGTCTGTCAATCACCACATTCTTATCGGCCTCGCCTGGTTCACCGACTACTTCTCAGATAGAGTTCAGTGTGTCAAATCAGAGGGCCTGTTGTCCGGACCTCTGGCAGTCTCTATAGGAATGCCACAGGGTTTAATTCTCAGGCTGACTCTTTTCTCTGATTATATTAGTGATGTCACTCTTGCTGCTGTGATTCTCTGATCCACCTCTATACAGAAGACACCATTATGTATACTTCTGGCCCTTCTTTGGACACTGTGCTAACAAACTTACAAACGAGATTCAACGCCATACATCACTCCTTCCGTGGCCTCCAACTGCTTTTAAATGTTAGTAAAACTAACTGCATGCTCTTCAACCAATTGCTGCCCACACCCTCCCGCCCAACTACTATCACTACTCTAGACTGTTCTGACCTGGAATATGTGGATAACTACAAATACCTAGGTGTCTGGCTAGACTGTAAACTTTCCTTGCAGACTTACATTAAGCAATCCAAAATGTAATCTAGAATCAGCTTCCTATTTCGCAACAAAGCCTCCTTCACACATGCTGCCAAACTTACCCTCATTAAACTGACTATCCTACCAATCCTTGACTTTGGCGAAGTCATTTACCAAATAGCCTCCAACACTACTCAGCAAACTGGATGCAGTCTATCACAGTACCATCCATTTTGTCACCAAAGCCCCATAAACTACCCACCACTGCGACCTGTATGCTCTCGTTGGCTGGTCCTCGCTACATATTCGTCTCCAAACCCACTGGCTCCAGGTCATCTATAAGTCTTTGCTAGGTAAGTTCCGTCTTATCTCAGCTCACTGGTCACCATAGCAACACCCACCCGCAGCATGCGCTCCAGCAGGTACATTACACTAGTCATCCCCAAAACCAACTCCTCCTTTGCCCGCCTTTCCTTCCAGTTCTCTGCTGCCAGTGACTGGAACGAATTTCCACAATCTCTGAAGCTTATATTTTTATATTATATGTCCCTCTTATATTTCCCTCTCTAACTTTAAGCACCAGCTGTCAGAGCAGCTTCCCGGTCACTGTACCTGTACACAGCCAATCTGTAAATAGCCCACCCAACTACCTCATCCCCATATTGTTATTTATCCTCTTGCTCATTTGCACCCCAGTATATCTACTTGCACATCATCATCTGCACATCAAACACTCCAGTATTAATGCTAAATTGTAATTATTTTGCCTCTATGGCCTATTTATTTCCTTACCTCCCTACTCTTCACACACTTAACGTAGATGTGTCTATTTTTATTTTCTTTCATGTTATTGACTGTACGTTTGTTTATTCAATGTGTAACTCTGTGTTGTTGTTGTTGTCGCACCTCTTTGCTTTACCTTGGTCAGGTCTCAGTTGTAAATGAGAACATGTTCTCAACTTGCCTACCTGGTTAAATAAAGGTGTTCTCAACTGGCCTACCTGGTTAAATAAAGGTGTTCTCAACTAGCCTACCTGGTTAAATAAAGGTGTTCTCAACTAGCCTACCTGGTTAAATAAAGGTGTTCTCAACTGGCCACCTGGTTAAATAAAGGTGTTCTCAACTGACCTACCTGGTTAAATAAAGGTGATCTCAACTGGCCTACCTGGTTAAATAAAGGTATTCTCAACTGGCCTACCTGGTTAAATAAAGGTGTTCTCCACTAGCCTACCTGGTTAAATAAAGGTGTTCTCAACTGGCCTACCTGGTTAAATAAAGGTGTTCTCAACTAGCCTACCTGGTTAAATAAAGGTGTTCTCAACTAGCCTACCTGGTTAAATAAAGGTGTTCTCAACTAGCCTACCTGGTTAAATAAAGGTGTTCTCAACTAGCCTACCTGGTTAAATAAAGGTGTTCTCAAATAGCCTACCTGGTTAAATAAAGGTGTTCTCAACTAGCCTACCTGGTTAAATAAAGGTGTTCTCAACTAGCCTACCTGGTTAAATAAAGGTGTTCTCAACTGGCCTACCTGGTTAAATAAAGGTGTTCTCACCTAGCCTACCTGGTTAAATAAAGGTGTTCTCAACTAGCCTACCTGGTTAAATAAAGGTGTTCTCCACTAGCCTACCTGGTTAAATAAAGGTGTTCTCAACTGGCCTACCTGGTTAAATAAAGGTGTTCTCAACTAGCCTACCTGGTTAAATAAAGGTGTTTTCAACTGGCCTACCTGGTTAAATAAAGGTGTTCTCAACTAGCCTACCTGGTTAAATAAAGGTGTTCTCAACTGGCCTACCTGGTTAAATAAAGGTGTTCTCAACTAGCCTACCTGGTTAAATAAAGGTGTTCTCAACTGGCCTACCTGGTTAAATAAAGGTGTTCTCAACTAGCCTACCTGGTTAAATAAAGGTGTTCTCAACTAGCCTACCTGGTTAAATAAAGGTGTTCTCAACTAGCCTACCTGGTTAAATAAAGGTGTTCTCAACTGGCCTACCTGGTTAAATAAAGGTGTTCTCAACTAGCCTACCTGGTTAAATAAAGGTGTTCTCAACTAGCCTACCTGGTTAAATAAAGGTGTTCTCAACTAGCCTACCTGGTTAAATAAAGGTGTTCTCAACTAGCCTACCTGGTTAAATAAAGGTGTTCTCAACTAGCCTACCTGGTTAAATAAAGGTCTTCTCAACTGGCCTACCTGGTTAAATAAAGGTGTTCTCAACTAGCCTACCTGGTTAAATAAAGGTCTTCTCAACTAGCCTACCTGGTTAAATAAAGGGGAAATAAAAAAATAGAAAAAAATAGACTGGGCAGCAGCACCCTAACTATTAAAGGCACACCAGGGCCCTCAAACTAGACAGTGCCCATGTGCTTTCTATTTAAATCTAAATACCTCCCCACAACTAAAGTAATGCAATTAACCCTTTACGCTTTACGCTTGTGCGAATTAGCCTATATGTGTAGGGGTAAATTTAAATATTTCTTACAACATAAATATGAATTGCTTATGCAATTAAAAGGGAACAGTTTGTCGATTCTGGGAACGTTCTTCGACCAAAGGTGAAAGTTCACAAGAGTTCACCTGACACAAGACTGAATCCAAACATTACAATGTTGATTTTATGTGATTAAACAAAACATTTAGCAACATAATAACAATATTTACGCCCCATTCACATGAACCATAATCACTCTGTTACGTTGCACTGGACGTCATTCATTTGAATATGGACTGTCCACAACGGAGTTGAATCACAATGCCCCCTTGCGGTTGAAGGCTCTGTTACAAGGCAGCCGCCGCATAACATTGAAGAACAGGATGTTACTAAACCATAGAAGAAGCTGAAAATATGGGTTTATGGGATAGCTAGCAACTTGTAAACAATTACCCGTTCCTCTAAGTTGGTCCCTATAAAAAATAATACACATTGGCTGTTAAGCCATTATCCTATAGGACATTTTTTTTGTTTAAAATATATTTATAATGATAGCTAAAGTATAGCCTAGCTTTTAGCTAGCTGGCTAGCTGGCTGCTCTGCTTGACTTGCTAGAAAGTTATAGAAACAAGTTGAGGAAAAAGTAAATAAACGTTTTATTATCATCTGAAATTCTATGTTTCTACTATCTTGGATGAATTGTTCATATTTCACAATCTCCCAACATAAATGTGATCCCTGACCTGAGACTTGTCTCTCCTCTTTCTTGCGCCGTGAAACCTTTATGCTCTCTATCCAGTAAGGGAACGGTATTGCATGAAGATGCCCCAGGGCCTAATGAAATACGGCACTATGCAAACAGGACTTTAGGCTTTCAAAATGCAATTCAGAGAAACAGATCAGTATTTTCGGTGGGCATAGAAAAGGAGGCATGACTGCATTCAGGACTGACAATCACAGAACAACCCGGGGTATAATACCATGTCTTCTTGTAACTGTACATCAAACACAGTGACCACAAATGTTGACATTGTATATGACATTAGTTTTATGGGCCTATAGGCTACAGACCGTACCATTGCGAGATCACCTGTAGGCTACAGGACGTACCAGTGAGATATCTCCTGTAGACAACAGACCGTACCAGTGAGATATCTCCTGTAGACTACAGGCCGTACCAGTGAGATATCTCCTGTAGACTACAGGCCGTCCAGTGAAATGATATAGTTTGTTACATAACTTGACTGATTCCCACTATATTGTGAAATAAATATATATTTGCCAGTCTTATGCCAAGGAGTTTACAGTAATGACACACCCTGTGTTGTTACAGAACTCACTCTCCCTGGGAAGGTGCCAACCGTGCCATGATAAGCTACCACTTACTCGAAACACTTTTCTCTTTTTAAGCGAATAGGCCTAAATAAAATCTATCCCTTTTTCTAACAGTCGTATGGAGCACTGGTCCGCGGGAGGTGACTCTAACCATATTAGTATGCAAAGGAGCTGCCCCTTGCGAGGCCTATAATTTCCTTGCAAATGATTTCCGTTTTTAAGATGAAAGAAAACAAGACAATGCCATTTTCAGCGCGGGCGTCAGGCTCCTCAACAGAAGCTCTATTTAAATAACTCAGCCGTCGTCAGCAGGTGGCAAAAAGGAACTAAGGCTAAAATGCAGAGTGGAAAGATCTTTGATATGTAGGCCTAGTTGATTGGGTTTGGCACAATGTCCCGGACGGCGGTTTGGAGCCAGTTGAGCTGAGGACACAGTGGCAAAGAGTCCCTCTCCCTCTCTTCTCCTTCAGAAAACGTCCCTTTGCTCTTTAGCCTGTATAATGCAGGGTAGGCAAGCTGGCTGTGACATGCTGGGAGTTAACTTAATTAAACTTATAGGCCAGCTGAAACACAAAGAAATGCTGGACACTGACAACTTGACTTTCACATAATGTCCATTTTAAAACAAGGTTAGAACCATTTATGTTAGACAAAACCAAATTAGGTGGTAGTCTACAGAAACAATATTCTAATTTTAAATGGTAACCCATAGAAACAATATTCTAATATTGGGTGGTAACCCTTAGAAACAATATTCTAATGTTAGCTGGTAACCAATAGAAACAATATTATAATATTAGGTGGTTACCCTTGGAAACAATATTCTAATATTAGGTGGTAACCAATAGAAACAAGTTTCTAATATTAGGTGGTAACCAATAGAAACAATATTTTAATATTAGGTGGTAACCCATAGAAACAATATTCTAATATTAGGTGGTAACCCATAGAAACAATATTCTAATATTAGGTGGAAACCCATATAAACAATATTCTAATATTAGGTGGTAACCCATATAAACAATATTCTAATATTAGGTGGTAACCCTTGGAAACAATATTCTAATAATAGGTGGTAGTCTACAGAAACAATATTCTAATATTAGGTGGTAACCCTTGGAAACAAAATTCTATTATTAGGTGGTAACCAATAGAAACAATATTCTAATATTAGGTGGTAACCCATAGAAACAATATTCCAATATTAGGTGGTAACCCATAGAAACAATATTCTAATATTAGGTGGTAACCCATAGAAACAATATTCTAATATTAGGTGGTAACCCATAGAAACAATATTCTAATATTAGGTGGTAACCAAAAGAAACAATATTATAATATTAGGTGGTAACCCATAGAAACAATATTCCAATATTAGGTGGTAACCCATAGAAACAATATTCTAATATTAGGTGGTAACCCATAGAAACAATATTCTAATATTGGGTGGTAACCCATAGAAACAATATTCTAATATTAGGTGGTAACCCTTGGAAACAATATTCTAATATTAGGTGGTAACCAATAGAAACAATATTCTAATTAATATTAGGTGGTAACCAATAGAAACACTATTCTAATATTAGGTGGTAACCATTGGAAACAATATTCTAATATTACGTGGTAACCAATAGAAACAATATTCTAATTAATATTAGGTGGTAACCAATAGAAACAATATTCGAATTAATATTAGGTGGTAACCAATATAAACAATATTCTAATTAATATTAGGTGGTAACCCTTGGAAACAATATTCTAATATTAGGTGGTAACCAATAGAAACAATATTCTAATATTGGGTGGTAACCCTTGGAAACAATATTCTAATATTAGGTGGTAACCCTTGGAAACAATATTCTAATAATAGGTGGTAACCCTTGGAAACAATATTCTAATATTAGGTGATAGTCTACAGAAACAATATTATATTATTAGATGGTAACTAATGGAAACAATATTCTAATATTAGGTGGTAACCCATGGAAACAATATTCTAATATTAGGTGGTAACCCATAGAAACAATATTTGAATATTAGGTGGTAACCAATAATAACAATATTCTAATATTAGGTGGTAACCAATAATAACAATATTATATTTAAAAAATAAAACTATGTTTAAGTGAGAAGTAAGGATGGGTCTGAAGCTGAAAAGTAAAGGAAATTCTGGAGCACCACAAAGCCTTCTCCACCCAATGCTGTAACAAGGTTTTACAGCACCACAAAGCCTACTCCACCCAATGCTCTAACAAGGTTTTACAGCACCACAAAGCCTACTCCACCCAATGCACTAACACGGTTTTACAGCACCACAAAGCCTACTCCACCCAATGATCTAACAAGGTTTTCCAGCACCACAAAGCCTACTCCACCCAATGCACTAACACGGTTTTACAGCACCACAAAGCCTTCTCCACCCAATGCTGTAACAAGGTTTTCCAGCACCACAAAGCCTTCTCCACCCAATGCTCTAACAAGATTCTAACAATGCTCTAACAGGGCCATGTTACCAGGGCCATGTTACCAGGGCCATGTTTCCAGGGGCATGTTTCCAGGGGCATGTTTCCAGGGCCATGTTCCCAGGGCCATGTTTCCAGGGCCATGTTTCCAGGGCCAGGTTTCCAGGGCCATGTTTCCAGGGCCATGTTTCCAGGGCCAGGTTTCCAGGGCCATGTTTCCTGGGCCATGTTTCCAGGGGCATGTTTCCAGGGCCAGGTTTCCAGGGCCATGTTCCCAGGGCCATGTTTCCAGGGGCATGTTTCCAGGGCCATGTTTCCAGGGCCATGTTTCCAGGGCCATGTTTCCAGGGCCATGTTTCCAGGGCCATGTTTCCAGGGCCATGTTTCCAGGGCCATGTTCCCAGGGCCATGTTCCCAGGGCCATGTTTCCAGGGCCAGGTTTCCAGGGCCATGTTTCCAGGGCCATGTTTCCAGGGCCATGTTCCCAGGGCCATGTTCCCAGGGCCATGTTTCCAGGGCCATGTTTCCAGGGCCATGTTTCCAGGGCCATGTTTCCAGGGCCATGTTTCCAGGGCCATGTTCCCAGGGCCATGTTTCCAGGGCCATGTTCCCAGGGCCATGTTCCCAGGGCCATGTTTCCAGGGCCATGTTTCCAGGGCCATGTTTCCAGGGCCATGTTTCCAGGGCCATGTTTCCAGGGCCATGTTTCCAGGGCCATGTTCCCAGGGCCATGTTTCCAGGGCCATGTTTCCAGGGCCATGTTTCCAGGGCCATGTTTCCAGGGCCATGTTTCCAGGGCCATGTTTCCAGGGGCATGTTTCCAGGGGCATGTTTCCAGGGGCATGTTTCCAGGGCCGAGAAACATTTGTGAAACTTTTCTACTTGTACCCCGCATTTTAAATAATTGTTATTTTCATTATTATTATTATTATTATTTAATTGTTATTGTTATTATTATTAAATGGGAACAACAATCATCACTTGTTTGTTTATTATTGTATTGTGTGTTTTTGATATGCAGGATAGGTTTACTTAACTTCGGAATGACGCTATTTCTGTTTGAACAAATTATTTAAACCTTTGCAGCCACTCTGTTTCCATAATTGCACAAAGACACGCTTCGAACAGAAAAGAGAGCGTCTCTGAGAAGGTGATATCTGCGGGAATGCATCCATTAATGTACTTATGTGCTAAAGTGCATTTATTCAGACCAGGAATCTATTAATGTTAATTGAGCTACTTGCGAATCATAAATACGAGCATAAATCACGGCTCTGTATAACAATATCATGCCTTTACTTTTATGTCCCTAACGTGGGCTGATGCATCTCACCGCTTCTATAAATCATGTCTCTGCTTCCACTCGAGCCTCCATGAAGCACCTGCAACACCATGGAGAGGACAGGAGCCGGGACCCAGGACCCAGGACCCAGGACCCAGGACCCGGGACCCGGGACCCGGGACCCGGGACCCAGGACCCGGGACCCAGGACCCAGGACCCGGGACCCGGGACCCGGGACCCGGGACCCGGGACCCGGGACCCGGGAACCGGGACCGGGACCCGGGAGCCGGGAACCAGGACCCGGGAGCCGGGACCCAGGACCCGGGACCCGGGACCCAGGACCCGGGACCCAGGACGCGGGACCCAGGACCCGGGACCCAGGACCCGGGGATTATCCACAGCAAAACCACTGATACTTTTTAGTGACTGTTTAATAGTATTACTTGCACATACAATATGTCAACTGAAAAAGGAAAGTCAACGGTCCTGTTTAGATATTAATTAGTATGTGTAATGTACGTCCTTTAGACAAAAAGGGGTCCTTATTTTTATTTTGTTCAAGTTCTGTTTTATTTTCCATTGTTTTCCCCTCCTTAGAAATTAAATGTAAATTACTGTAACAATAAACTTTTATTATTTAGTTTATTATAATAACTATTGCAATAAATTATTATATTATTATATGATAGTTTTTTTAATTATTGTTAGTATTATCAGTCATAAACCAAACAAATTGACAAATATTTGATGTGAATAAACTGGTTCTAAAGAAACTTGTTTAATTATTGAATTATTGAATTATTGAATCTCATCTAAGGACTTGACAGCGCAGTCAAAATATTGAAGTAGCGGAACAACGTGTGTTGATGAGTGTCAGTGATGGAGGTGTCAACTATCTACTGAGGATCATGAACTCAACATACAACTGATTCAACTCAACGTCAACCGAGCGACAATTAAAGACATCTCTGAATTTTGAGTCGGTAACTAAAATGAGTTAACTTTACCAGAACAGGCGTCAGAAATGTTTGCTTGTCCACCGCAAATGTGCAAATGCTAACAGTTTTAGACTCCCCTTCACCAAAGCAGTCTAACAGTTTTAGACTCCCCTTCACCAAAGCAGTCTAACAGTTTTAGACTCCCCTTCACTAAAGCAGTCTAACAGTTTTAGACTCCCCTTCACCAAAGCAGTCTAACAGTTTTAGACTCCCCTTCACCAAAGCAGTCAGCAGTTTTAGACTTCCCTTCACTAAAGCAGTCTAACAGTTTTAGACTCCCTTCACCAAAGCAGTCTAACAGTTTTAGACTCCCCTTCACCAAAGCAGTCTAACAGTTTTAGACTCCCTTCACCAAAGCAGTCAGCAGTTTTAGACTTCCCTTCACCAAAGCAGTCTAACAGTTTTAGACTCCCCTTCACCAAAGCAGTCTAACAGTTTTAGACTCCCCTTCACCAAAGCAGTCTAACAGTTTTAGACTCCCCTTCACCAAAGCAGTCTAACAGTTTTAGACTCCCCTTCACCAAAGCAGTCTAACAGTTTTAGACTTTTAGACCCTTCACCAAAGCAGTCTAACAGTTTTAGACTCCAGTTTTAGACTTCACCAAAGCAGTCTAACAGTTTTAGACTCCCCTTCACTAAAGCAGTCTAACAGTTTTAGACTCCCCTTCACCAAAGCAGTCTAACAGTTTTAGACTCCCCTCACCAAAGCAGTCTAACAGTTTTAGACTCCCTTCACCAAAGCAGTCTAACAGTTTTAGACTCCCTTCACCAAAGCAGTCTAACAGTTTTAGACTCCCTTCACCAAAGCAGTCTAACAGTTTTAGACTCCCACCAAAGCAGTTCACTCAAAGCAGTCTAACAGTTTTAGACTCCCCTTCACCAAAGCAGTCTAACAGTTTTAGACTCCCCTTCACCAAAGCAGTCTAACAGTTTTAGACTCCCTTCACCAAAGCAGTCTAACAGTTTTAGACTCCCTTCACCAAAGCAGTCTAACAGTTTTAGACTCCCTTCACCAAAGCAGTCTAACAGTTTTAGACTCCCCAAAGCAGTTCACCAAAGCAGTCTAACAGTTTTAGACTCCCTTCACCAAAGCAGTCTAACAGTTTTAGACTCCCCTTCACCAAAGCAGTCTAACAGTTTTAGACTTCCTTCACCAAAGCAGTCTAACAGTTTTAGACTCCCCTTCACCAAAGCAGTCTAACAGTTTTAGACTCCCCTTCACCAAAGCAGTCTAACAGTTTTAGACTCCCCTTCACCAAAGCAGTCTAACAGTTTTAGACTCCCCTTCACCAAAGCAGTCTAACAGTTTTAGACTCCCCTTCACCAAAGCAGTCTAACAGTTTTAGACTCCCCTTCACCAAAGCAGTCTAACAGTTTTAGACTCCCCTTCACCAAAGCAGTCTAACAGTTTTAGACTCCCCTTCACCAAAGCAGTCTAACAGTTTTAGACTCCCCTTCACCAAAACAGTCAGCAGTTTCATCAAAACAATTGGTAGCTTTCAACTTGACATGTGTTTGTAAATATATATTTGTTGTCAAATATAGACTAGTTCTCACTGCTTCCTAGGTCTGTCTCTGTAGCTTATTAATGATGTTGTTTTGAAACGTTTGTACAGGCAGAGTGGGTTGGTCAGTCCCACGGGTGGATCCCTTGCCTGTGCCTCTCCAGGCTAACCAAACATACACACTGATTTATAACAATCCAGGTGCTGTCTGTCTGTCTGACTGTCTGTCTGTCTGTCTCACTGCATTTGTTTTAACTCATTGGGACTGTGTTTGTGGATTTAAAGTATAAATGTTTTAAAAAAGCTAAATTAAGTCATATAATTTGCTAAACATTTAAAAGAATAATAATAATAATAAGTACAGTACTTATATGAAAATGTTTTCAATAAGATACAATATTATCTAAACATACAACATTAAGAAGGAAATAAATTCCACAAATTAACTTTGAACAAGGCACACCTGTTAATTGAAATGCAATCCAGGTGACTACCTCATGAACCTGGTTGAGAGAATGCCACGAGAGTGCAAAGCTGTCATCAAGGCAAAGGACGGCTACTTTGAAGAATCTCAAATTTAAAACATATTTTGATTTGTTTAATACTTTTTTTTGGTTACTACATGATTCCATATGTCCTATTTCATAGTTTTGATGTCTTCACTATTATTCTACAATGTAGAAAATAGTCTAAATAAATAAAAACCTTTGGAATGAGGAGGTGTGTCCAAGCTTTGACTGGTACTGTATGACCGTAACAAACCATTTCAGAAATATTGTTGTTTTATTGCACATAACATGCTTTTAGCTTGAAATGTATTATTTTGTTTGTTTCTGACTGCAAACTGCTCATGAGTCAAAGTGTTGTAGTTTTTTTTTCAATTTAACCTTCATTTAAATAGGCAAGTCAGTTAAGAACAAATTCTTATTTACAATGACGGCCTACCCCGGACAACACTGGGACAAAACCACAGAAAAGGATGTGATACGGCCTGGATTCGAACCAGTCACCGCAATGACATCTCTTACATTGAGATACAGTGTCTTAGACAGCCGCGCCACTCAGGGAGCCCGGTGGTGTGATGAATGTAGATCTGTATCTGATAGAGACGTGACTAGTTTAGTAAAAGTAATTTGCTATAGAAATCATAACTTTAGAGCTGGGGACAACGTCTTCATAATACTGTCACAGCTGGTGAACTGCCAAAAACATTTCCTCAAGACAACATGGACCATTTTCCAAGTCACTTCTAGAAGTTCCATAATGAAGGATTTTACTTCAGCACATGGCTGTTGAGGGCCTCCTTTATCAATAATACAGAGGCTACTTATCCACAAGGTGCTTTTTGGTCTGTCTACTCGCTGCACACTATGTAGTCTATTGTACAGTGGGGAAGGGCAGTCAGCCACAACCCCTCCATGTTACGCTTCTTGACAGCAGAATGATGATCAGGGGGCCCCTTGCACCATTCTTCTGGTGTGTGTGTGTTTCATAACGTCCCCCAGGGTGTCAGATTCCCATCTTCCCTCATCTCTCCTCCCAGGGTGTCAGATTCCCGTCTTCCCTCATCTCTCCTCCCAGGGTGTCAGATTCCCCTCTTCCCTCATCTCTCCTCCCAGGGTGTCAGATTCCCCATCTTCCCTCATCTCTCCTCCCAGGGTGTCAGATTCCCCTCTTCCCTCATCTCTCCTCCCAGGGTGTCAGATTCCCCATCTTCCCTCATCTCTCCTCCCAGGGTGTCAGATTCCCCTCTTCCCTCATCTCTCCTCCCAGGGTGTCAGATTCCCCATCTTCCCTCATCTCTCCTCCCAGGGTGTCAGATTCCCCTCTTCCCTCATCTCTCCTCCCAGGGTGTCAGATTCCCCATCTTCCCTCTTCTCTCCTCCCAGGGTGTCAGATTCCCCATCTTCCCTCATCTCTCCTCCCAGGGTGTCAGATTCCCGTCTTCCCTCATCTCTCCTGTCAGATTCCCGTCTTAACTCATCTCCCAGGGTGTCAGATTCCCCATCTTCCCTCATCTCTCCTCCCAGGGTGTCAGATTCCCCATCTTCCCTCTTCTCTCCTCCCAGGGTGTCAGATTCCCCATCTTCCCTCATCTCTCCTCCCAGGGTGTCAGATTCCCCATCTTCCCTCATCTCTCCTCCCAGGGTGTCAGATTCCCCATCTTCCCTCATCTCTCCTCCCAGGGTGTCAGATTCCCCATCTTCCCTCATCTCTCCTCCCAGGGTGTCAGATTCCCCTCTTCCCTCATCTCTCCTCCCAGGGTGTCAGATTCCCCTCTTCCCTCATCTCTCTCAGCATGGAAGCCTTAATATGAAAATCTCGTTACCGCCACTCCGCTACGCAACTAAATGGTCACATTTGCACACGTCTCTTTTCCTGCTCCCTCTGCTCTCAATCCCCTTGCTCAGTTAATGCCAGTTAATTCTATCTCCTCCCTAAATAATACTTTGGAAAAGCATTCTTCCAAAGTGCTACATCATTTATTAGGGAGAACTTCTCGTGAAAAATGAACGCCTTTAATTTTGGTTGATGGCAAGATCAGTTTAGCTCTGTAAATCGATCTTTAATGAGATTTTGCTACAGGGGATAATCTGCTCCTGACAGATAAACATCTTGGAAACATCTGTAGACCAACGATTACACCAACCCCCACACACACACACACACACACACACACACACACACACACACACACACACACACACACACACACACACACACACACACACACACACACACACACACACACACACACACACACAACACACAACACGTCGCTGAGTGCACAGAAGCACAGAGACTAATGGTCACTCTCTAAAAGTATCACTTTACTATCAACAGACAACAACCTAACTTTCCTCCAGTAATTTGTTTTTTTTTTGTTTTGTTTTGGATAATTAAAAGAGCTTCATTTGTATCTTTCAATTGTAGAGAGACTATATTATATCTGCTTTCAGCGTTTGGTAAAGCTGTGATACAGTGAAGCATGGGACGGCAGGAGGGAGGCACCAGAGGATCGGCCAGCCACCCAGCCTGCATGGGGACAGCATGGGGACTGCAAGGTCCATTATGTCCAACACTATGGATGTTTAATGGACCTTGGGGTTCATAAAGAGAGAGAGAAGTCTTTGTTATCACCTGAGTCCTCTGAAGCATCGGCACAGCTGACCCAGAGAGTCAGATGGAGAACACATCTAAATACTGGGATCTGATTTAATTTAAAGGCGAACTCCCCTTAAAAACTCAGTTTTTTTTTTGTTTTACCTTTAATGAGATGGCAACAGCAGCATAATACCATGAGTCACTGTAGTACATCTGAGGTAGTTGGCTTGAGGCTTTGTACAGTAGCGACATGACACTTGGTCAAGAAGATGCCAGTAGTGATCACAGTGGTGTCCTAACAGAGAGACAGTACACTGTGAGATCATTGAAAATTGACATTGCACATGGCATCCATTTTACAACTTGAACACGTTTGAAGGAACTAGGCGTTTTACAAGCCAACATCATTCTGACACTCTCATTTAGCTATTGATCCTAGAACATAAAACTGTGATTGGATAAAGCAAAGCAAGAGAATCTTTACAAACCAACCAATACAAACTAGGCATTCATCCAGTCAACCAATTCAAAGTGATCTCTCCCAGAGTGCTGGGGTAAAGATTGGCCTTTCTGGGGTGCCTAGACAAAGTCCCACATCTCGGTAACTCTTCCAAGGAGTAGACAGGTTTGGACTCCATCCAGAGAAAATAAGACCATATTATCTCAGCCCCAGAGCCCAGCCAAAAGCTACCACATTGGACTATTTGTTTCAGTCTCTCTCAGACTGTCGCTCCATCACTTCACAGAGTCATGACGCCATCTTGATCTTGCCACCCGTCTTTGTTTTACAGCATTTTTGCTGTAACACTATCAAACCCCCACTCCCCCCATCCTCACCTCTCTCCCCACCCCTCTCATGACCTGATTTAGATGTAAGATGGTGAACGGGAGGGAGGAAATGCTGTGCAACGCCACAGCAGTGAATGTGTCTCATTGTGACAGCTTTACAGATGTGGTTAACACGTCTCCACCTGGTCTTTATTCTCCTTATTTCTACTAACACTTCTCCACCTGGTCTTTATTCTCCTTATTTCTACTAACACTTCTCCACCTGGTCATTATTCTCCTCATTTCTGCTAACACTTCTCCACCTGGTCATTATTCTCCTTATTTCTGCTAACACTTCTCCACCTGGTCTTTATTCTCCTCATTTCTACTAACACTTCTCCACCTGGTCTTTATTCTCCTCATTTCTGCTAACACTTCTCCACCTGGTCATTATTCTCCTCATTTCTGTTAACACTTCTCCACCTGGTCTTTATTCTCCTCATTTCTGCTAACACTTCTCCACCTGGTCTTTATTCTCCTTATTTCTGCTAACACTTCTCCACCTGGTCATTATTCTCCTTATTTCTGTTAACACTTCTCCACCTGGTCATTATTCTCCTTATTTCTGCTAACACTTCTCCACCTGGTCTTTATTCTCCTTATTTCTACTAACACTTCTCCACCTGGTCATTATTCTCCTTATTTCTGTTAACACTTCTCCACCTGGTCATTATTCTCCTTATTTCTACTAACACTTCTCCACCTGGTCATTATTCTCCTTATTTCTACTAACACTTCTCCACCTGGTCATTATTCTCCTTATTTCTGTTAACACTTCTCCACCTGGTCTTTATTCTCCTTATTTCTGTTAACACTTCTCCACCTGGTCATTATTCTCCTTATTTCTGTTAACACTTCTCCACCTGGTCTTTATTCTCCTTATTTCTGCTAACACTTCTCCACCTGGTCTTTATTCTCCTTATTTCTGTTAACACTTCTCCACCTGGTCTTTATTCTCCTTATTTCTGTTAACACTTCTCCACCTGGTCTTTATTCTCCTCATTTCTGTTAACACTTCTCCACCTGGTCTTTATTCTCCTTATTTCTACTAACACTTCTCCACCTGGTCATTATTCTCCTTATTTCTGCTAACACTTCTCCACCTGGTCTTTATTCTCCTTATTTCTGCTAACACTTCTCCACCTGGTCTTTATTCTCCTCATTTCTGTTAACACTTCTCCACCTGGTCTTTATTCTCCTTATTTCTGTTAACACTTCTCCACCTGGTCTTTATTCTCCTTATTTCTGCTAACACTTCTCCACCTGGTCTTTATTCTCCTCATTTCTGTTAACACTTCTCCACCTGGTCATTATTCTCCTTATTTCTGTTAACACTTCTCCACCTGGTCTTTATTCTCCTCATTTCTGTTAACACTTCTCCACCTGGTCTTTATTCTCCTTATTTCTGTTAACACTTCTCCACCTGGTCTTTATTCTCCTTATTTCTGTTAACACTTCTCCACCTGGTCTTTATTCTCCTTATTTCTGTTAACACTTCTCCACCTGGTCTTTATTCTCCTTATTTCTGCTAACACTTCTCCACCTGGTCTTTATTCTCCTTATTTCTGTTAACACTTCTCCACCTGGTCATTATTCTCCTTATTTCTGTTAACACTTCTCCACCTGGTCTTTATTCTCCTCATTTCTGTTAACACTTCTCCACCTGGTCTTTATTCTCCTTATTTCTGCTAACACTTCTCCACCTGGTCTTTATTCTCCTTATTTCTGTTAACACTTCTCCACCTGGTCTTTATTCTCCTTATTTCTACTAACACTTCTCCACCTGGTCATTATTCTCCTTATTTCTGTTAACACTTCTCCACCTGGTCATTATTCTCCTTATTTCTGTTAACACTTCTCCACCTGGTCATTATTCTCCTTATTTCTGTTAACACTTCTCCACCTGGTCATTATTCTCCTTATTTCTGTTAACACTTCTCCACCTGGTCTTTATTCTCCTTATTTCTACTAACACTTCTCCACCTGGTCTTTATTCTCCTTATTTCTACTAACACTTCTCCACCTGGTCATTATTCTCCTTATTTCTGTTAACACTTCTCCACCTGGTCTTTATTCTCCTCATTTCTGCTAACACTTCTCCACCTGGTCATTATTCTCCTCATTTCTGCTAACACTTCTCCACCTGGTCTTTATTCTCCTTATTTCTGTTAACACTTCTCCACCTGGTCTTTATTCTCCTTATTTCTACTAACACTTCTCCACCTGGTCATTATTCTCCTTATTTCTGCTAACACTTCTCCACCTGGTCTTTATTCTCCTTATTTCTGCTAACACTTCTCCACCTGGTCTTTATTCTCCTTATTTCTGCTAACACTTCTCCACCTGGTCATTATTCTCCTCATTTCTGTTAACACTTCTCCACCTGGTCATTATTCTCCTTATTTCTGCTAACACTTCTCCACCTGGTCATTATTCTCCTTATTTCTACTAACACTTCTCCACCTGGTCATTATTCTCCTTATTTCTGTTAACACTTCTCCACCTGGTCTTTATTCTCCTTATTTCTACTAACACTTCTCCACCTGGTCATTATTCTCCTTATTTCTGCTAACACTTCTCCACCTGGTCTTTATTCTCCTTATTTCTACTAACACTTCTCCACCTGGTCATTATTCTCCTTATTTCTGTTAACACTTCTCCACCTGGTCTTTATTCTCCTTATTTCTACTAACACTTCTCCACCTGGTCATTATTCTCCTTATTTCTGCTAACACTTCTCCACCTGGTCTTTATTCTCCTCATTTCTACTAACACTTCTCCACCTGGTCATTATTCTCCTTATTTCTGTTAATTCTCCTTATTTCTTCTCCACCTGGTCTTTATTCTCCTCATTTCTGTTAACACTTCTCCACCTGGTCTTTATTCTCCTCATTTCTGTTAACACTTCTCCACCTGGTCATTATTCTCCTTATTTCTGTTAACACTTCTCCACCTGGTCATTATTCTCCTTATTTCTGTTAACACTTCTCCACCTGGTCTTTATTCTCCTTATTTCTGTTAACACTTCTCCACCTGGTCTTTATTCTCCTTATTTCTGTTAACACTTCTCCACCTGGTCATTATTCTCCTTATTTCTACTAACACTTCTCCACCTGGTCATTATTCTCCTTATTTCTACTAACACTTCTCCACCTGGTCATTATTCTCCTTATTTCTACTAACACTTCTCCACCTGGTCTTTATTCTCCTTATTTCTGTTAACACTTCTCCACCTGGTCTTTATTCTCACCTGGTTCTCCCATTATTCTCCTTATTTCTGTTAACACTTCTCCACCTGGTCTTTATTCTCCTTATTTCTGCTAACACTTCTCCACCTGGTCTTTATTCTCCTTATTTCTGCTAACACTTCTCCACCTGGTCTTTATTCTCCTTATTTCTGCTAACACTTCTCCACCTGGTCATTATTCTCCTCATTTCTGCTAACACTTCTCCACCTGGTCTTTATTCTCCTTATTTCTGCTAACACTTCTCCACCTGGTCATTATTCTCCTTATTTCTGCTAACACTTCTCCACCTGGTCTTTATTCTCCTTATTTCTGCTAACACTTCTCCACCTGGTCTTTATTCTCCTCATTTCTGTTAACACTTCTCCACCTGGTCTTTATTCTCCTTATTTCTGTTAACACTTCTCCACCTGGTCTTTATTCTCCTTATTTCTGTTAACACTTCTCCACCTGGTCTTTATTCTCCTCATTTCTGTTAACACTTCTCCACCTGGTCATTATTCTCCTTATTTCTGTTAACACTTCTCCACCTGGTCTTTATTCTCCTCATTTCTACTAACACTTCTCCACCTGGTCTTTATTCTCCTTATTTCTGTTAACACTTCTCCACCTGGTCTTTATTCTCCTTATTTCTGTTAACACTTCTCCACCTGGTCTTTATTCTCCTTATTTCTGTTAACACTTCTCCACCTGGTCTTTATTCTCCTTATTTCTGCTAACACTTCTCCACCTGGTCTTTATTCTCCTTATTTCTGTTAACACTTCTCCACCTGGTCATTATTCTCCTTATTTCTGTTAACACTTCTCCACCTGGTCTTTAGTCTCCTCATTTCTGCTAACACTTCTCCACCTGGTCATTATTCTCCTCATTTCTACTAACACTTCTCCACCTGGTCTTTATTCTCCTTATTTCTGTTAACACTTCTCCACCTGGTCTTTATTCTCCTTATTTCTACTAACACTTCTCCACCTGGTCATTATTCTCCTTATTTCTGCTAACACTTCTCCACCTGGTCATTATTCTCCTCATTTCTGTTAACACTTCTCCACCTGGTCATTATTCTCCTAATTTCTGTTAACACTTCTCCACCTGGTCATTATTCTCCTTATTTCTGCTAACACTTCTCCACCTGGTCTTTATTCTCCTCATTTCTGTTAACACTTCTCCACCTGGTCATTATTCTCCTTATTTCTGCTAACACTTCTCCACCTGGTCATTATTCTCCTCATTTCTGTTAACACTTCTCCACCTGGTCATTATTCTCCTTATTCTCACTCACCTGGTCTTTTCTGTTATTTCTGTTAACACTTCTCCACCTGGTCATTATTCTCCTTATTTCTGCTAACACTTCTCCACCTGGTCTTTATTCTCCTTATTTCTGTTAACACTTCTCCACCTGGTCTTTATTCTCCTCATTTCTACTAACACTTCTCCACCTGGTCTTTATTCTCCTCATTTCTACTAACACTTCTCCACCTGGTCTTTATTCTCCTTATTTCTACTAACACTTCTCCACCTGGTCTTTATTCTCCTTATTTCTGCTAACACTTCTCCACCTGGTCATTATTCTCCTCATTTCTGTTAACACTTCTCCACCTGGTCATTATTCTCCTTATTTCTGTTAACACTTCTCCACCTGGTCATTATTCTCCTTATTTCTACTAACACTTCTCCACCTGGTCATTATTCTCCTTATTTCTGTTAACACTTCTCCACCTGGTCATTATTCTCCTTATTTCTACTAACACTTCTCCACCTGGTCATTATTCTCCTTATTTCTGTTAACACTTCTCCACCTGGTCTTTATTCTCCTTATTTCTACTAACACTTCTCCACCTGGTCATTATTCTCCTTATTTCTGTTAACACTTCTCCACCTGGTCTTTATTCTCCTTATTTCTCACTTCTCCACCTTTCTCCTTATTTCTACTACACTTCTCCACCTGGTCATTATTCTCCTTATTTCTACTAACACTTCTCCACCTGGTCATTATTCTCCTTATTTCTGCTAACACTTCTCCACCTGGTCATTATTCTCCTCATTTCTGTTAACACTTCTCCACCTGGTCATTATTCTCCTTATTTCTGCTAACACTTCTCCACCTGGTCATTATTCTCCTTATTTCTGCTAACACTTCTCCACCTGGTCATTATTCTCCTTATTTCTACTAACACTTCTCCACCTGGTCTTTATTCTCCTTATTTCTACTAACACTTCTCCACCTGGTCATTATTCTCCTTATTTCTGTTAACACTTCTCCACCTGGTCTTTATTCTCCTCATTTCTGTTAACACTTCTCCACCTGGTCATTATTCTCCTTATTTCTGCTAACACTTCTCCACCTGGTCTTTATTCTCCTTATTTCTGCTAACACTTCTCCACCTGGTCTTTATTCTCCTTATTTCTGCTAACACTTCTCCACCTGGTCTTTATTCTCCTTATTTCTGCTAACACTTCTCCACCTGGTCTTTATTCTCCTTATTTCTGCTAACACTTCTCCACCTGGTCTTTATTCTCCTTATTTCTGCTAACACTTCTCCACCTGGTCATTATTCTCCTCATTTCTGTTAACACTTCTCCACCTGGTCATTATTCTCCTTATTTCTGTTAACACTTCTCCACCTGGTCATTATTCTCCTTATTTCTACTAACACTTCTCCACCTGGTCATTATTCTCCTTATTTCTGTTAACACTTCTCCACCTGGTCATTATTCTCCTTATTTCTACTAACACTTCTCCACCTGGTCATTATTCTCCTTATTTCTGCTAACACTTCTCCACCTGGTCTTTATTCTCCTTATTTCTACTAACACTTCTCCACCTGGTCATTATTCTCCTTATTTCTGTTAACACTTCTCCACCTGGTCTTTATTCTCCTCATTTCTACTAACACTTCTCCACCTGGTCATTATTCTCCTTATTTCTACTAACACTTCTCCACCTGGTCATTATTCTCCTTATTTCTGCTAACACTTCTCCACCTGGTCTTTATTCTCCTTATTTCTACTAACACTTCTCCACCTGGTCATTATTCTCCTTATTTCTACTAACACTTCTCCACCTGGTCATTATTCTCCTTATTTCTGTTAACACTTCTCCACCTGGTCTTTATTCTCCTTATTTCTACTAACACTTCTCCACCTGGTCATTATTCTCCTTATTTCTGCTAACACTTCTCCACCTGGTCTTTATTCTCCTTATTTCTGTTAACACTTCTCCACCTGGTCATTATTCTCCTTATTTCTGTTAACACTTCTCCACCTGGTCTTTATTCTCCTTATTTCTACTAACACTTCTCCACCTGGTCTTTATTCTCCTTATTTCTGTTACTTCTCCACCTGGTCTTTACTCCTCTCACTTCTCCACCTGGTCATTATTCTCCTCATTTCTGTTAACACTTCTCCACCTGGTCATTAGTCTCCTTATTTCTGTTAACACTTCTCCACCTGGTCTTTAGTCTCCTTATTTCTGTTAACACTTCTCCACCTGGTCATTATTCTCCTCATTTCTGTTAACACTTCTCCACCTGGTCATTAGTCTCCTTATTTCTGTTAACACTTCTCCACCTTGTCATTATTCTCCTTATTTCTGTTAACACTTCTCCACCTGGTCATTATTCTCCTTATTTCTGTTAACACTTCTCCACCTGGTCTTTATTCTCCTTATTTCTACTAACACTTCTCCACCTGGTCATTATTCTCCTTATTTCTGCTAACACTTCTCCACCTGGTCATTAGTCTCCTTATTTATGTTAACACTTCTCCACCTGGTCATTATTCTCCTTATTTCTGTTAACACTTCTCCACCTGGTCTTTATTCTCCTTATTTCTGTTAACACTTCTCCAGCTGGTCATTATTCTCCTTATTTCTGTTAACACTTCTCCACCTGGTCTTTATTCTCCTCATTTCTGTTAACACTTCTCCACCTGGTCATTATTCTCCTTATTTCTGTTAACACTTCTCCACCTGGTCTTTATTCTCCTTATTTCTACTAACACTTCTCCACCTGGTCTTTATTCTCCTTATTTCTACTAACACTTCTCCACCTGGTCTTTATTCTCCTTATTTCTGCTAACACTTCTCCACCTGGTCTTTATTCTCCTTATTTCTGCTAACACTTCTCCACCTGGTCTTTATTCTCCTCATTTCTACTAACACTTCTCCACCTGGTCTTTATTCTCCTTATTTCTACTAACACTTCTCCACCTGGTCATTATTCTCCTCATTTCTCTTTTTTTCAGTTCGTCTTGCGCCATGGAAACTATAGCCAATCTCGGTTCATTAGAGAGCAGCGTTCAGGAGGCCAGGTGGGGTGCATGGAATTCTGGGTAATGGACACCATTGTAATGGATTGGACACTGGGATTGAGGTACCCGATGCCGTCCCATTTCACATCCTAGTTGATTTGGTTTTGTCCATTTGAAAGTCCTGATGCTTATTGTCCTCTCCTTATTTCAATGTTAGGAGAATACAAATGGGTTTGTTTTGCCCAACCCCAGTCCCACAGTCTTCACACACACACACACACACACAGCCCATAGAAAAATCAGTTAACCACCTAACTGAGGAACCCATTTTAACCTTGCACAATACCCTAGATGCAGTCCACCCCTAAAAACTTAAAACATTTGTCATAAGAAACTAGCTCCCTGGTATACAGAAAATACCCGAGCCCTGAAGCAAGCTTCCAGAAAATTGGAACGGAAATGGTGCCACACCAAACTGGAAGTCTTCCGACTAGCTTGGAAAGACAGCACCGTGCAGTATCGAAGAGCCCTTACTTCTGCTCGGTCATCCTATTTTTCCAACTTAATTGAGGAAAATAAGAACAATCCTAAATGTGTTTTTTATACTCTCACAAAGATAACTAAAAAGCAGCATTCCCCAAGAGAGGATGGCTTTCACTTCAGCAGTGATGAATTCATGAACTTCTTTGATGAAAGATCGTGGTCATTAGAAAGCAAATGACAGACTCATTGAATCTGTGGATTTATCCAAATCTCAATTGTCCTGAGTTTGCACAGAACTTCCGTGTCTCCACGGTCCATGGAGACACTCAAGTGTTTTAATCATGTATCTCCTGACACATTCATGAAAATAGTCATGGCCTCTAAAACTTCAAGCTGCATACTGGATGCTATTTTAAATAAAAAATACTGAAATAACTACTTCCTGTGCTTGGCCCTCCTATGTTGAACATAATAAACAGCTCCCTATCCACCGGATGTGGACCAAACCACCGGACCAAACTCACTAAAAGTGGCAGCAAAAAAGCGTGTCTTGAAAAAGACCAACATTGACCCGGAAAAAGTAAAAAAAAAACATCGACCTAGATTGAGTCTCCCATTCCTCTCAAAACATTTTGAAAAAGATGTTTCGCAGCAACTCACTGCCTTCCTGAAGACAAATAATGCATACAAAAAAAATGTAAGTCTGGTTTTAGACCCTATCATAGCACTGAGACTGCACTCGTAAAGGCGGTAAACCTTTTAACGGTGTCAAACCAAGGCTCTGCATCTGTCTTCGTGCTCCTAGTCCTTAGTACCACTTTTGACGACATCAATCATCACATACTTTTGGAGAGATTGGAGACCCTAATTGGTCTACACGGACAATTTCGAGCCTGGTATAGATCTTATCTGTTGTGAAAGATATCCATTTGTCTCTGTGTATTGTTTGTCCTCTGGCAAATCAATTTTAAGTTTTGGCCTTCCTCAAGGTTCCATTTTAGGACCACTATTGTTTTCACTATGTGTTTTACCTCTTGGTGATGTCATTTGGAAACGACAATGTGTCACGACGATGTCGGTCTCTCTCGGGCCGGCGTTTGGCGGTCAACGTCACCGGTCTTTAAGCCATCGCCGATCCACCTTTCGTTTTCCATTTGTTTTGTCTTATTGTTCTATTAACGGTGGTTGTGTTTATGAAACTGTGCCGTTGTAAATCAGTTTTTTGCTCTCCTGAATTCTCTGCCACCAGTACGCACCCCCTACACAATGTCAATTTTCACTGCTATGCGAACGACACACAGCTGTACATTTCGATGAAACATGGTGAAGCCCCAAAATTGCCCTCCCTAGAAGCCTGTGTTTCAGACATTGGATGTGGATGGTGGCAATTTTTTATTTATTTTAAACTCGGACAAAACAGAGATGCTTGTTCTAGGTCCCAAGAAACAAAGAGATCTGCTGTTGGATCTGACAATTCATCTTGACGGTTGTACAGTCGTCTCAAATAAAACTGTGAAGGACCTCGGCGTTACTCTGGACCCTGATCTCTCTTTTGACAAACATATCAAGAATATTTCAAGGTCAGTTTTGTTTTTATATATCTTCGTAACATTGCAAAAATGAGAACTGTTTTGTCCAAAAATTATGCAGAAAAATGTATCCATGCTTTTGTCACTTCTAGGTTAGATTACTGCAATGGTTTACTCCACAGCTACCCGGGTAAAACACTAAATAAACTTCAGTTAGTGCTAAAAATGGCTGCTAGAATCTTGACTAGAACCAAAACATTTTATCATATTACTCCAGTGCTAGCCTCCCTACACTGGCTTCCTGTTAAGGCCACGGCTGATTTCAAGGTTTTACTGTTAACCTTCAAAGACTTACATGGGCTTGCTCCTACCTCTCTCTGATTTGGTCCTGCCGTACATACATACATACATACACATATGCTCACAAGATGCAGGCCTCCTTATTCTCCCTAGAATTTCTAAGCAAACAGGGCTTTCTCCTGTTGAGCTCTATTTTTATGGAATGGTCTGCCTACCAATGTGAGAGACACAGACTTGGTCTCGACCTTTCAGACTTTACTGAAGACACATATCTTCAGGAGGTCCTATGATTGAGTGTAGTCTGGCCCAGGGATGTGAAGGTGAATGGCAAGGCACTGGAGTGACGAACTGCCCTTGCTGTCTCTACTTGGCCTGCTCCCCTCTCTCCATTAGAATTCTCTGCCTCTGACCCTTTTACAGTGGCTAGTTATCATCTCTGCCTCTGACCCTTTTACAGGGGATAGTTATCATCTCTGCCTCTGACCCTTTTACAGGGGCTAGTTATCATCTCTGCCTCTGACCCTTTTACAGGGGCTAGTTATCATCTCTGCCTCTGACCCTTTTACAGGGGATAGTTATCATCTCTGCCTCTGACCCTTTTACAGGGGCTAGTTATCATCTCTGCCTCTGACCCTTTTACAGGGGCTAGTTATCATCTCTGCCTCTGACCCAGGGGCTAGTTATCACCTCTGCCTCTGAGTCACTGGCTTACCGGTGCTCTTCCATGCCATCCCTAGGATGGGTGCATCACTTGAGTGGATTGGGTCACTTGTGTGATCGTCCTGTCCGGTTTTGCGCCCCCCCTCGGGCTCATGCGGTGGAGAATATCTTTGATTTGATTTGATTTTATTTTATTTGATTTGTGGGCTAGTAAAGTTGGTGGTCTGTTGATATCCTCCTAGTGGTGTTGGGGCTGTGTTTTGGCAAAGTATGTGGGGATATAGCCACCCCCCCCCTCCCCCGGTCTCAGCCTCCAGTATCTATGCTGCAATAGTTTATGTGCCAGGGGGCTAGAGTCAGTCTGTTAAACTTAATTTTCCTGTCTGATCTGGTGTCCTGTGTGGATTTAAGTATGGTCCCTCTAATTCTCTCTGCCTCTTCCCCTCCCTGCCCGAGCATCATGCTTCAGACTGCCTGGCCTGACGACTCTTTGCTGTCCCCAGTCCACCTGGTCATGCTGCCCTTCCAGTTTCAACTGTTCTGCCTGCGGTTATGGAACCCTGACCTGCTCACCGGACGTGCTACCTGTCCCAGACCTGCTGCTTTCAACTCTCTCTCTCTCTGCCACACCTGATATTTCTGAGGACTGGCCACCCCTCAGAGCCTGGTTCCTCTCTACCCAGTACAGCCAGTAGAGAACTGGCCACCCCTCAGAGCCTGGTTCCTCTCTACCCAGTACAGCCAGTAGAGGACTGGCCACCCCTCAGAGTCTGGTTCCAGCCAGTACAGCTGACGTGTATAGTGTTGAGTCATCCGCATACATGGAAACTCTGGCTTTACTCAAAATCAGTGGCATGTCATTAGTAAAGACTGAGTCAGTGGCATGTCGTTAGTAAAGACGGAAAAAGTAAGGGGCCTAAACAGCTGCCCTGGGGAATTCCTGATCCTACCTGTTTTTTGTTGGAGAGGCTTCCATTAAAGAACACCCTCTGTGTTAAGCCATAACAGATACATTTTCCAGCAGCAGACAATGATTGATAATGTCAAAAGCTGCACTGAAGTCTAACAAAACAGCCCCCACAATCATTTTATCATCAATTGTATCATCAATTTCTCTCAGCCAATCATCAGTCACATGAAAAAGATAAAGAAGATGAGAAAAATACAATAATGTTTATTTGTTTTCCCTTTTTCTACTTTAACTATTTGAATGTTGTTACAACACCATATAATATGACATTTTAAATGTCCTTATTCTTTTGGAACTTTTGTGTAATGTTTACTGATCATTTTGTCTTGTCTATTTCACTTTTTTTCTTTATCAATTTCACTTGCTTTGGCAATGTAAACATGTGTTTCCCATGCCAATAAATCCCCTTAAATTGAGATTGAATTAATTGTGACGTATAAAATATGAAAAAGGAAGAGAAAGAGAGAGCGAGAGAGAGAGACAGAGAGAGACAGAGAGAGACAGAGAGAGAGAGAGAGAGAGAGAGACAGAGCGAGACAGAGAGAGAGAGAGAGAGAGAGAGAGAGAGAGAAGAAGGAAAGCTTTGACTATGTACAGACTCAGTGAGCATAGCCTTGCTATTGAGAAAGGCCGCCGTAGGCAGACATGAGAGCTCTCAAGAGAAGACAGGCTATGTGCTCACTGCCCACAAAATGAGGTGGAAACTGAGCTGCACTTCAACCTCCTGCCCAATGTATGACCATATTAGAGAGACATATTTCCCCAGATCACACAGATCCACAAAGAATTCGAAAACATATCCAATTTTGAAAAAGATATCTACTGGGTGAAATTCCACAGTGTGCCATCACAGCAGCAAGATTTGTGACCTGTTGCCACGAGAAAAGGGCAACCAGTGAAGAACAAACACCATTGTAAATACAACCCATATTTATGCTTATTTATTTTATCTTGTGTCCTTTAATTATTTGTACATTGTGTGTATATATATATATATATATATAATATGACATTTGTAATGTCTTTACTGTTTTGAAACTGTTGTATGTGTCATGTTTACTGTTAATTTGTGTTGTTTTTCACTTTATATATTCACTTTGTATGTTGTCTACCTCACTTGCTTTGGCAATGTTAACACATGTTTCCCATGCCAATAAAGCCCTTGAATTGAATTGAATTGAATTGAGAGAGAGAGAGAGCGAGACAGAGAGAGAGAGAGAGGTGGGTGGGGGATGTAGAGTCTCTGTTTGGTCTTGGCCCATCTCCCTCCTCTCTCGCCCTCTTCGCTCCCCTGACACTGGCACCCCAGTGATTAGCCATATTGGCCATCAGCAACACACTCAGCCATGTTCACCACCATGAGGGTCAATTGCACCAGCAAATGGTCGGCCAAACAACGCTGTTACCGCTATGATCCATTGTCACTCTCATCTTGCAAGCGCATGACAACATCCTAACAAAACAGACAACTGATAAATCGGACAAGGAGAAATGCTGTATACATAAGTGATTGAGAAGGGTAGTTTTTTTCTCAACCAATGGGTCTCTGGGTAAAAAGAGAGAAAGCGAGAGAGAGAGAGAAAGAGAGAGAGAGAAAGAGAGAGAGATTGTGGCATGCCAAATGAAGTGTTGAGCTAATGCAGCCAGGGCCCAGGATCTAATGAACAGAGCCAGAGGATATTTGAAGGGTCACACTAAGGAGACGTGTGGATGGGGAAAATTGGTCTTTCAGGACGCTGTGAAAATCTCCTAAATACTGCAGGCCATGCTTCCAGGGACCCATCACTGGAAAAGGTCTGTAATGCACTGGGCTTTCTCTTTAAGCAATGAAATGATTATTCAGGCTTATTTCCATGTTCCATTGTAATCTGTCTATATGTTTATCCTTCTCACCCTGCAGATGAAAAAAAACTGACAGAGGCTCCAATAGAGGACATGAGAAAATGAACAATTCCAGGCCTTTCAAATGGATCAACGTGTCAGTGTTCAATTTGAGACCCCGTCAAAGTGGTAGAGCGCCAGGGTAGATCACAGTCTATTGGAATGCCAGGGTAGATCACAGTCTATCAGAATGCCAGGGTAGATCACAGTCTATTGGAATGCCAGGGTAGATCACAGTCTATCAGAATGCCAGGGTAGATCACAGTCTATTGGAATGCCAGGGTAGATCACAGTCTATTGGAATGCCAGGGTAGATCACAGTCTATCAGAATGCCAGAATCACAGTCTATTGGAATGCCAGGGTAGATCACAGTCTATTGGAATGCCAGGGTAGATCACAGTCTATCAGAATGCCAGGGTAGATCACAGCTATTGGAATGCCAGGGTAGATCACAGTCTATTGGAATGCCAGGGTAGATCACAGTCTATCGGAATGCCAGGGTAGATCACAGTCTATTGGAATGCCAGGGTAGATCACAGTCTATCAGAATGCCAGGGTAGATCACAGTCTATTGGAATGCCAGGGTAGATCACAGTCTATCAGAATGCCAGGGTAGATCACAGTCTATTGGAATGCCAGGGTAGATCACAGTCTATTGCCAGGGTAGATGCTATTGGAATGCCAGGGTAGATCACAGTCTATCAGAATGCCAGGGTAGATCACAGTCTATTGGAATGCCAGGGTAGATCACAGTCTATTGGAATGCCAGGGTAGATCACAGTCTATCAGAATGCCAGGGTAGATCACAGTCTATTGGAATGCCAGGGTAGATCACAGTCTATTGGAATGCCAGGGTAGATCACAGTCTATTGGAATGCCAGGGTAGATCACAGTCTATCAGAATGCCAGGGTAGATCACAGTCTATTGGAATGCCAGGGTAGATCACAGTCTATTGGAATGCCAGGGTAGATCACAGTCTATTGGAATGCCAGGGTAGATCACAGTCTATTGGAATGCCAGGGTAGATCACAGTCTATTGGAATGCCAGGGTAGATCACAGTCTATTGGAATGCCAGGGTAGATCACAGTCTATTGGAATGCCAATAGATCACAGTCTATTGGAATGCCAGGGTAGATCACAGTCTATTGGAATGCCAGGGTAGATCACAGTCTATTAGAATGCCAGGGTAGATCACAGTCTATTGGAATGCCAGGGTAGATCACAGTCTATCGGAATGCCAGGGTAGATCACAGTCTATTGGAATGCCAGGGTAGATCACAGTCTATTGGAATGCCAGGGTAGATCACAGTCTATTGGAATGCCAGGGTAGATCACAGTCTATTGGAATGCCAGGGTAGATCACAGTCTATTGGAATGCCAGGGTAGATCACAGTCTATTGGAATGCCAGGGTAGATCACAGTCTATTAGAATGCCAGGGTAGATCACAGTCTATTAGAATGCCAGGGTAGATCACAGTCTATTGGAATGCCAGGGTAGATCACAGTCTATTGGAATGCCAGGGTAGATCACAGTCTATTGGAATGCCAGGGTAGATCACAGTCTATTGGAATGCCAGGGTAGATCACAGTATATTAGAATGCCAGGGTAGATCACAGTCTATTGGAATGCCAGGGTAGATCACAGTCTATTGGAATGCCAGGGTAGATCACAGTCTATTAGAATGCCAGGGTAGATCACAGTCTATTGCCAGGGTAATGCCCAGGGTAGATCACAGTCTATTAGAATGCCAGGGTAGATCACAGTCTATTGGAATGCCAGGGTAGATCACAGTCTATTAAAATGCCAGGGTAGATCACAGTCTATTGGAATGCCAGGGTAGATCACAGTCTATTAGAATGCCAGGGTAGATCACAGTCTATTAGAATGCCAGGGTAGATCACAGTCTATTGGAATGCCAGGGTAGATCACAGTCTATTAGAATGCCAGGGTAGATCACAGTCTATTGGAATGCCAGGGTAGATCACAGTATATTGGAATGCCAGGGTAGATCACAGTCTATTAGAATGCCAGGGTAGATCACAGTCTATTAGAATGCCAGGGTAGATCACAGTCAATTGGAATGCCAGGGTAGATCACAGTATATTGGAATGCCAGGGTAAGTCACAGTCTATTAGAATGCCAGGGTAGATCATAGTCTATCAGAAACCAGGGTAGATCACAGTCTATTAGAAACCTGGGTAAGTCACAGTCTATTAGAATGCCAGGGTAGATCACAGTCTATTAGAAACCAGGGTAAGTCACAGTCTATTAGAATGCCAGCGTAGATCGAAGTCTATTAGAAACCAGGGTAAGTCACAGTCTATTAGAATGCAAGGGTAGATTACAGTCTATTAGATTGCCAGGGTAGATCACAGTCTATTAGAATGCCAGGGTAAGTCACAGTCTATCAGAAACCAGGGTAGATCAAATTATATTAGAAACCTGGGTAGAGCACAGTCTATCAGAATGCCAGGGTAGATCACAGTCTATTAGAATGCCAGGGTAAATCACAGTCTATCAGAATGCCAGGGTAGATCACAGTCTATCAGAAACCAGGGTAAATCACAGTCTATTAGAATGCCAGGGTAGATCACAGTCTATTAGAATGCCAGGGTAGATAACAGTCTATTAAAAACCAGGGTAGATCACAGTCTATCAGAAACCAGGGTAGATCACAGTCTATTAGAAACCAGGGTAAGCCACAGTCTATTAGAATGCCAGGGTAGATCACAGTCTATTAGAAACCAGGGTAAGTCACAGTATATTAGAATGCCAGGGTAGATCACAGTCTATTAGAAACCTGGGTAAGTCACAGTCTATTAGAATGCCAGGGTAGATCACAGTCTATTAGAAACCTGGGTAAGTCACAGTCTATTAGAATGCCAGGGTAGATCACAGTCTATTAGAAACCAGGGTAAGTCACACTCTATTCGAATGCCAGGGTAGATTACAGTCCATTAGAATGCCAGGGTAAGTCACAGTCTATTCGAATGCCATGGTAGATCACAGTCTATTAAAATGCCAGGGTAGATCACAGTCTATTAGAATGCCAGGGTAGATAACAGTCTATTAGAAACCAGGGTAGATCACAGTCTATCAGAAACCAGGGTAGATCAAAGTCTATTAGAAACCAGGGTAAATCACAGTCTATCAGAATGACAGGGTAGGTCACAGTCTATTAGAATGCCAGGGTAGGTCACAGTATATCAGAAACCAGGGTAAGTCACAGTCTATTAGAATGCCAGGGTAGATCACAGTCTATTAGAAACCAGGGTAAGTCACAGTCTATTAGAATGCCAGGGTAGATCACAGTCTATTAGAAACCAGGGTAAGTCACAGTCTATTAGAATGCTAGGGTAGATAACAGTCTATTAGAAACCAGGGTAGATCACAGTCTATCAGAAACCAGGGTAGATCACAGTCTATTAGAAACCAGGGTAAGTCACAGTCTATTAGAATGTCAGGGTAGATCACAGTCTATCAGAAACCAGGGTAAGCCACAGTCTATTAGAATGCCAGGGTAGATAACAGTCTATTAGAAACCAGGGTAGATCACAGTCTATCAGAAACCAGGGTAGATCACAGTCTATTAGAAACCAGGGTAAGTCACAGTCTATTAGAATGTCAGGGTAGATCACAGTCTATCAGAAACCAGGGTAAGCCACAGTCTATGAGAATGCCAGGGTCGATCACAGTCTATCAGAAACCAGGGTAAGCCACAGTCTATTAGAATGCCAGGGTAGATCACAGTCTATTAGAAGCCAGGGTAAGTCACAGTCTATTAGAATGCCAGGGTAGATCGAAGTCTATTAGAAACCAGGGTAAGTCACAGTCTATCAGAATGCAAGGGTAGATCACAGTCTATTAGAATGCCAGGGTAGATCACAGTCTATTAGATTGCCAGGGTAGATCACAGTCTATTAGAATGGCAGGGTAAGTCACAGTCTATTAGAACAGGGTAGATCACAGTCTATTAAAATGCCAGGGTAGATTACAGTCCATTAGAATGCCAGGGTAAGTCACAGTTTATTCGAATGCCATGGTAGATCACAGTCTATTAAAAGAAAGTCCAGGGTAAGTCACAGTCTATTAGAATGACAGGGTAGATCACAGTCTATTAGAATGCCAGGGTAGATCACAGTCTATTAGAATCCTGGGTAATTCACAGTCTAAGAATGCCAGGGTAGATCACAGTCTATTAGAAACCAGGGTAAGTCACACTCTATTCGAATGCCAGGGTAGATTACAGTCCATTAGAATGCCAGGGTAAGTCACAGTTTATTCGAATGCCATGGTAGATCACAGTCTATTAAAATGCCAGGGTAGATCACAGTCTATTAGAATGCCAGGGTAGATAACAGTCTATTAGAAAGCCAGGGTAGATCACAGTCTATTAGAAACCAGGGTAAGTCACAGTCTATTAGAATGCCAGGGTAGATCACAGTCTATTAGAAACCAGGGTATGTCACAGTCTATTAGAATGCCAGGGTAGGTCACAGTATATCAGAAACCAGGGTAAGTCACAGTCTATTAGAATGCCAGGGTAGATCACAGTCTATTAGAAACCAGGGTAAGCCACAGTCTATTAGAATGCCAGGGTAGATCACAGTCTATTAGAAACCAGGGTAAGTCACAGTCTATTAGAATGCTAGGGTAGATAACAGTCTATTAGAAACCAGGGTAGATCACAGTATATCAGAAACCAGGGTAGATCACAGTCTATTAGAAACCAGGGTAAGTCACAGTCTATTAGAATGTCAGGGTAGATCACAGTCTATTAGAAACCAGGGTAAGCCACAGTCTATTAGAATGCTAGGGTAGATAACAGTCTATTAGAAACCAGGGTAGATCACAGTCTATCAGAAACCAGGGTAGATCACAGTCTATTAGAAACCAGGGTAAGTCACAGTCTATTAGAATGTCAGGGTAGATCACAGTCTATCAGAAACCAGGGTAAGCCACAGTCTATGAGAATGCCAGGGTCGATCACAGTCTATCAGAAACCAGGGTAAGCCACAGTCTATTAGAATGCCAGGGTAGATCACAGTCTATTAGAAGCCAGGGTAAGTCACAGTCTATTAGAATGCCAGGGTAGATCGAAGTCTATTAGAAACCAGGGTAAGTCACAGTCTATTAGAATGCAAGGGTAGATCACAGTCTATTAGAATGCCAGGGTAGATCACAGTCTATTAGAATGGCAGGGTAAGTCACAGTCTATTAGAGTGACAGGGTAGATCACAGTCTATTAAAATGCCAGGGTAGATCACAGTCTATTAGAATGCCAGGGTAGATAACAGTCTATTAGAAACCAGGGTAGATCACAGTCTATCAGAAACCAGGGTAGATCACAGTCTATTAGAAACCAGGGTTAATCACAGTCTATCAGAATGCCAGGGTAGATCACAGTATATCAGAAACCAGGGTAAGTCACAGTCTATTAGAATGCCAGGGTAGATCACAGTCTATTAGAAACCAGGGTAAGCCACAGTCTATTAGAATGCCAGGGTAGATCACAGTCTATTAGAAACCAGGGTAAGTCACAGTCTATTAGAATGCCAGGGTAGATCACAGTCTATTAGAAACCTGGGTAAGTCACAGTCTATTAGAATGCCAGGGTATATCACAGTCTATTAGAAACCAGGGTAAGTCACAGTCTATTAGAATGCCAGGGTAGATCGAAGTCTATTAGAAACCAGGGTAAGTCACAGTCTATTAGAATGCCACTATAGATCACAGTCTATTAGAATGCCAGGGTAAGTCACAGTCTATTAGAGTGACAGGGTAGATCACAGTCTATTAGAAACCAGGGTAAGCCACAGTCTATTAGAAACCAGGGTAGATCACAGTCTATTAGAAACCAAGGTAAGTCACAGTCTATTAGAATGCCAGGGTAGATCACAGTCTATTAGAAACCAGGGTAAGTCACAGTCTATTGGAATGCCAGGGTAGATCACAGTCTATTAGAAACCAGGGTAAGTCACAGTCTATTAGAATGCCAGGGTAGATCACAGTCTATTAGAAACCAGGGTACGTCACAGTCAATTAGAATGCCAGGGTAGATCACAGTCTATCAGAAATCCAGGTAAGTCACAGTCTATTAGAATGCCAGGGTAGATCACAGTCTATTAGAATGACAGGGTAGAATATAGTCTATTAGAATGCCAGGGTAGATCACAGTCTATTAGAATTACAGGGTAGATCACAGTCTATTAGAATGCCAGGTGAACCAGGCGAGGCAGTCATTTGAGAAACCAAGACTCTTGAGTCTGCCGATAAGAATGTGGTGATTGACAAAGTCAAAAGCCTTGGCCAGGTCGATGAATACGGCTGCACGGTATTGTCTTTTATTGATGGCAGTTATGATATCGTTTAGGAACTTGAGCATGGCTGAGGTGCACCCATGACCAGCTCGGAAACCAGATTGCATAGCAGAGAAGGTACGGTGGGATTCAAAATGGTCGGTGATCTGTTTGTTAACTTGGCTTTCAAAGACCTTAGAAAGGCAGGGTAGGATAGATATAGGTCTGTAGCAGTTGGGGTCGAGAGTGTCTCCCCCTTTGAAGAGAGGTTGAACAGGCTAGTAATATGGGTTGCAACAATTTCGGACGATCATTTTTGACAGAGAGGGTCCAGATTGTCTAGGCAAGCTGATTTGTAGGGGTCCAGAGTTTGCTCTTTCAGAACATCAGCTATCTGGATTTGGGTGAAGGAGAAATGGGGGAGGTTTGGGCAAGTTGCTGTGGGGGTGCAGAGCTGTTGACCGGGGTAGGGGTAGCCAGGAGGAAAGCATGGCCAGCCGTAGAAAATTGCTTATTGAAATTCTTAGTTATTGTGGATTTATCAGTGCTGACCGTGTTTCCTTGCTCTTATTCTCCATGGACTTTACAGTGGCCCTAAACTTTTTTGAGTTTGTTCTACAGGATGCAAATTTCAGTTTGAAAAAGCTAGACTTTTCTTTCCTAATTGACTGTGTATATTCGTTTCTAACATCTCTGAAAAGTTGTATATCGCAGGGGGCTATTCGATGCTGATGCAGAACGCCACAGGATGTTTTTGTGCTGGTCAAGTGTAGTCAGGTCTGGAGTGAACCAGGGGTTCTATCTGTTCTTAGTTCTGTCAAGTGTAGTCAGGTCGGGAGTGAAGGAAGGGCTTTTATCTGTTCCTGGTTCTACATTTTTTGAATAGGGCATACTTATTTAAGATGGATAGGAAGGCACTTTTAAATAATAACCAGGCATCCTCTACTGACAGGATGAGGTCAATATCCTTCTAGGATACCTGGGCCAGGTCGATCAGAAAGGGCTGCTCGCTGAAGTGTTTTAGGGAGCATTTGACAGTGATGAGGGGTAGTCATTTGACCGCAGACCCATTACGGAGGCAGTGATTGCTGAGATCTTGGTTGAAGACAGCAGAAGTGTATTTGGAGGGCAAGATGGTTAGGATGATATCTATGAGGGTGGCCGTGTTTACAGATTCGGGGTTGTAGTTGGTAGGTTCATTGATAATTTGTGTGAGTTTGAGGGCATCAAGCTTAGATTGTAGGATGGCCAGGGTGCTAAACATATCCCAGTTTAAGTTACCTAGCAGAACGTGCTCTGAAGATAGATGGGGGGCAATCGATTCACATATGGTGTCCAGGGCACAGCTGGGGGCAGAGGGTGGTCTACAGGTGGAGCAAGCAGCAATCGTGAGAGACTTGTTTCTGGAAAGAAGCTCGAATTGTTTGGGCACAGGCCTGGATAGTAAGACAGAACTCTGCAGTAGAATGCAACTCCGCCCCCTTTGACAGTTCTATCTTGTTGGAAAATGTTATAGTTAGAGATGGAAATATCAGGGTTTTGATGGTTTTCCTATTCCAGGATTCAGACACAGCTAAGACATCCGGGTTGGCAGAGTGTGCTAAAGCAGTGAGTAAAACAAACTTAGGGTGGAGGCTTCTAATGTTAACATGCATGAAACCAAGGCTTTAAGGTTACAGAAGTCAACAAATGAGAGCGCCTGGGGAATGGGAGTGGATCTAGGCACTGCAGGGCCTGTATTCACCTCTACATCACCAGAGGAACAGAGGAGGAGTAGGATAAAGGTGTGGCTAAAGGCTATAAGAACTGTTTGTCTAGTACTTTTGGAACAGAGAGTAAAAGGAGCAGGTTTCTGGGCACGGTAGAATAGATTCAAGGCATAATGTACAGACAAACGTATGGTAGGATGCAAATACAGTGGAGGTAAACCTATGCATTGAGTGATGATGAGATATTTTCTCTAGAAACATAATTTAAACCAGGTGATGTCACCGCACGTGTGGGAGCTGGAACGGAAGGGGCGTATTGAGCAGGGCTAGAGTCTCTACAGTGAAATAAGACAATGATCACTAACCACTATATACTGTACTCCATATCTCCATATCTCCATATCTGCATCTTGCCATCTTTATGTAATACATGTATCACTAGCCACTTTAAACAATGCCACTTTATATAATGTTTACATACCCTACATTACTCATCTCATATGTATATTCTGTACTCTATACCATCTACTGCATCTTGTTTACATACCCATCTTGTTTACATTACTCATCTCATATATGTATATACTGTACTCTATACCATCTACTGCATCTTGTTTACATACCCTACATTATTCATCTCATATGTATATACTGTACTCTATACAATCTACTGCATCTTGTTTACATACCCTACATTATTCATCTCATATGTATATACTGTACTCTATACCATCTACTGCATCTTGTTTACATACCCTACATTACTCATCTCATATGTATATTCTGTACTCTATACCATCTACTGCATCTTGCCTATGCCGTTCGGCCATCACTCATTCATGTATCTTTATGTACATATTCTTTATCCCTTTACACTTGTGTGTATAAGGTAATAGTTGTGGAATTGTTAGGTTAGACTACTCGTTGGTTATTACTGCATTGTCGGAACTAGAAGCACAAGCATTTCGCTACACTCGCATTAACATCTGCTAAACATGTGTATGTGACAAATAAAATTTGATAAGATTTGATTTGATTTATTGTGGTCTTGATGAATCCTTCACAGCTCCAGCTATTTGTTGTCCTGATGATTCCTTCACAGCTCCAGCTATCTGTTGTCTTGATGATTCCTTCACAGCTCCAGCTATCTGTTGTCTTGATGAATCCTTCACAGCTCCAGCTATCTGTTGTCTTGATGAATCCTTCACAGCTCCAGCTATCTGTTGTCTTGATGAATCCTTCACAGCTCCAGCTATCTGTTGTCTTGATGAATCCTTCACAGCTCCAGCTATCTGTTGTCTTGATGACTCCTTCACAGCTCCAGCTATCTGTTGTCTTGATGAATCCTTCACAGCTCCAGCTATCTGTTGTCTTGATGAATCCTTCACAGCTCCAGCTATCTGTTGTCTTGATGAATCCTTCACAGCTCCAGCTATCTGTTGTCTTCATTAATCCTCCACAGATCGAGCTATTTGTTGTCTTTATTCATCTTTCACAACTCCAGCTATCTCTTGTATTGGTGATTCCTTCACAACTCCCATTTTTTGCTTTTCTTGATGAAACATCCACATCTCCAGCTATTTGTTTTCTTGATGAATCCGTCACAGTTCCAGCTATCTGTTGTCTTGATGAATCCTTCCTGTTCTCGGTTGTTTGATAAATAAGGAAATGTGTCAAAGCTTTCCTCTATCTTTGGTAATTATTGTGAAAAACACTGTCACAATGCAACTCCTTAATTGGGCTCCAGGAGAGATGTTGAGGATTTATCTTTAATAACAGGAGATGACTGGGGACAGAACAACAAAGCAGCATGTTGAAATGTCGTTCTGGATCTACAATTAATCAGGAGATAGAAAACAAGTGATTTAGCAGCATAGTTCATTTAGGGAACCGCTAGTCACTATTCCCAGGTAATGCTCTTTTAATCATCTCGCTACAACATTAGCCTACCCTCGTAACACAACGCTCAAATCAAAAAGAGACATCACACTACTGGACGGATTATGTTTCTCTGGGTGACGTGGAAGAGCACTTTCTAATAGGACAAGTAGGCAGGATGCAAGTCTGCCGTTCTCTTCTTGATGCTACAGAGCAGGGTTGGTGAGTTTAAACTTCTTCGGGATCGATGTCCCTTCCACGGGATGGTTGAGCTAACGTAGGCTAATGCGATTAGCATGAGGTTGTAAGTAACAACAAAAATTTCCCAGAATGTAGACATTTCTGATATTGGCAGAAAGCTTAAATTCTTGTTAATCGAACTGCACTGTCCAATTTACAGTAGCTATTACAGTGAAATAACGCCATGCTATTGTTTGAGGAGAGTGCATCATTTTGAACATGAAAGTTATAAATAAACATATTAGGCACATTTGGGAAGTCTTGATACAACATTTTCAACAGAAATGCAATGGTTCATTGTATCAGTCTAAATCTTTGCACATACACTGCTGACATCTAGTGGACACGATCTAAATTGCACCTGGGATGGACTAATACATTATGTCCTTTCTATTGCATGTCAATGTTGATGGTACAAAGAAAATACAGAAGAACGGTTGCTTTTGTCTTTGTATTATCTTTTACCAGATCTATTATGTTATATTCTCCTACATTCCCTTCACATTTCCACACATTTCAAAGTGTTTCCTTTCAAATGGTACCAAGAATATGCATATCCTTGCTTCAGGGCCTGAGCTATAGGGAGTTAGGTTTGGGTATATAATTTTCGGCGAAAATTGAAAAAAAGGGGTGTACCCTTTTTAATGATATGTAAGCGGGTAGCAAGTCTGCCGTTGTCTTCCTGATGCTACAGAGCAGGGTTGGTGAGTTTCTTGACCTATTCACTGTGTCTCACAAATCAAATATATAGAAGTAGTGAAAATCACGTTGATATATAAAGTTGTATTATTGGCCCCAGCCCCATGTTTTGCAAGATGGACAGATGTACACTTGCTCCAGCTGTCTCTCTACATCAAAGCTGAAACTGTCTCTGCCTGCTGTTAACCTTTCAGTCATTAAGCAAAGCTCCTCTACCATCTGTGATCTGTCTTGAACACCCCTGCTCCTCCCTGCTCCTCCCTGCTCCTCCCTTCTCCCCTCCCTGCTCCTCCCTGCTCCTCCCTTCTCCCCTCCCTGCTCCTCCCTGCTCCTCCCTGCTCCTCCCTGCTCCTCCCTTCTCCCCTCCCTGCTCCTCCCTGCTCCTCCCTTCTCCCCTCCCTGCTCCTCCCTGCTCCTCCCTTCTCCCCTCCCTGCTCCTCCCTGCTCCTCCCTGCTCCTCCCTGCTCCTCCCTTCTCCCCTCCCTGCTCCTCCCTGCTCCTCCCTTCTCCCCTCCCTGCTCCTCCCTTCTCCCCTCCCTGCTCCTCCCTGCTCCTCCCTGCTCCTCCCTTCTCCCCTCCCTGCTCCTCCCTGCTCCTCCCTTCTCCCCTCCCTGCTCCTCCCTGCTCCTCCCTTCTCCCCTCCCTGCTCCTCCCTTCTCCCCTCCCTGCTCCTCCCTTCTCCTCCCTGCTCCTCCCTTCTCCCCTCCCTGCTCCTCCCTGCTCCTCCCTTCTCCCCTCCCTGCTCCTCCCTGCTCCTCCCTGCTCCTCCCCTCCCTTCTCCTCCCTCCTCTCCCCTCCCTGCTCCTCCCTGCTCCTCCCTGCTCCTCCCTGCTCCTCCCTTCTCCCCTCCCTGCTCCTCCCTGCTCCTCCCTGCTCCTCCCTTCTCCCCTCCCTGCTCCTCCCTGCTCCTCCCTGCTCCTCCCTTCTCCCCTCCCTGCTCCTCCCTGCTCCTCCCTGCTCCTCCCTTCTCCCCTCCCTGCCCCTCACTGCTCCTCTCTGCTCCTCCCTTCTCCCCTCCCTGCTCCTCCCTGCTCCTCCCTTCTCCCCTCCCTGCTCCTCCCTTCTCCCCTCCCTGCTCCTCCCTTCTCCCCTCCCTGCTCCTCCCTTCTCCCCTCCCTGCTCCTCCCTGCTCCTCCCTGCTCCTCCCTTCTCCCCTCCCTGCTCCTCCCTGCTCCTCCCTTCTCCCCCCTTCTCCCCTCCCTGCTCCTCCCTGCTCCTCCCTGCTCCTCCCTGCTCCTCCCTTCTCCCCTCCCTGCTCCTCCCTGCTCCTCCCTGCTCCTCCCTTCTCCCCTCCCTGCTCCTCCCTGCTCCTCCCTTCTCCCCTCCCTGCTCCTCCCTGCTCCTCCCTGCTCCTCCCTTCTCCCCTCCCTGCCCCTCCCTGCTCCTCTCTGCTCCTCCCTTCTCCCCTCCCTGCTCCTCCCTGCTCCTCCCTGCTCCTCCCTTCTCCCCTCCCTGCTCCTCCCTGCTCCTCCCTTCTCCCCTCCCTGCTCCTCCCTGCTCCTCCCTGCTCCTCCCTTCTCCCCTCCCTGCCCCTCACTGCTCCTCTTTGCTCCTCCCTTCTCCCCTCCCTGCTCCTCCCTTCTCCCCTCCCTGCTCCTCCCTTCTCCTCCCTGCTCCTCCCTTCTCCCCTCCCTCCTCCCTCCCTGCTCCTCCCTTCTCCCCTCCCTGCTCCTCCCTGCTCCTCCCTGCTCCTCCCTTCTCCTCCCTTCTCCCCTCCCTGCTCCTCCCTGCTCCTCCCTGCTCCTCCCTGCTCCTCCCTTCTCCCCTCCCTGCTCCTCCCTGCTCCTCCCTGTTCCTCCCTGCTCCTCCCTTCTCCCCTCCCTGCTCCTCCCTGCTCCTCCCTGCTCCCCTCCCTGCTCCTCCCTGCTCCTCCCTGCTCCTCCCTCCTCCCCTCCCTGCCCCTCACTGCTCCTCTCTGCTCCTCCCTTCTCCCCTCCCTGCTCCTCCCTGCTCCTCCCTTCTCCCCTCCCTGCTCCTCCCTTCTCCCCTCCCTGCTCCTCTCTTCTCCCCTCCCTGCTCCTCCCTTCTCCCCTCCCTGCTCCTCCCTGCTCCTCCCTGCTCCTCCCTGCTCCTCCCTTCTCCCCTCCCTGCTCCTCCCTGCTCCTCCCTGCTCCTCCCTTCTCCTCCCTTCTCCCCTCCCTGCTCCTCCCTGCTCCTCCCTGGTCCTCCCTGCTCCTCCCTTCTCCCCTCCCTGCTCCTCCCTGCTCCTCCCTGCTCCTCCCTGCTCCTCCCTTCTCCCCTCCCTGCTCCTCCCTGCTCCTCCCTTCTCCCCTCCCTGCTCCTCCCTGCTCCTCCCTGCTCCTCCCTTCTCCCCTCCCTGCCCCTCACTGCTCCTCTCTGCTCCTCCCTTCTCCCCTCCCTGCTCCTCCCTGCTCCTCCCTTCTCCCCCTCCCTGCTCCTCCCTGCTCCTCCCTTCTCCCCTCCCTGCTCCTCCCTGCTCCTCCCTGCTCCTCCCTTCTCCCCTCCCTGCCCCTCACTGCTCCTCTTTGCTCCTCCCTTCTCCCCTCCCTGCCCCTCCCTGCTCCTCCCTTCTCCCCTCCCTGCCCCTCCCTGTTCCTCCCTTCTCCCCTCCCTGCCCCTCTCTGCTCCTCTCTACTCCTCTCTGCTCCTCCCTGCTCCTCTCTGCTCCTCTCTGCTCCTCCCTGCTCCTCTCTGCTCCTATCTACTCCTCTCTGCTCCTCTCTACTCCTCTCTACTCCTCTCTGCTCCTCCCTTCTCCCCTCCCTGCCCCTCTCTGCTCCTCTCTACTCCGCTCTGCTCCTCTCTGCTCCTCCCTGCCCCTCTCTGCTCCTCTCTACTCCTCTCTGCTCCTCTCTACTCCTCTCTGCTCCTTTTTACTCCATATGGTAACACCATATACATCTGGTATTAGTAGCACCATATACATCTGGTATTAGTAGCACCATATACATCTGGTATTAGTAGCACTATATACATCTGGTATTAGTAGCACTATATACATCTGGTATTAGTAGCACCATCTACATCTGGTATTAGTAGCACCAAACGCATCTGGTATTGCTAGCACCAAACACACCTGGTATTAGTAGCACCATATACATATGGTTGTTAGTAGCACCAAACACACCTGGTATTAGTAGCACCATATACATCTGGTATTAGTAGCACCATATACATATGGTATTAGTAGCACCATAAACATCTGGTATTAGTAGCACCATATACATCTGGTATTAGTAGCACCATATACATCTGGTATTAGTAGCACCATAAACATCTGGTATTAGTAGCACCATATACATCTGGTATTAGTAGCACCATAAACATCTGGTATTAGTAGCACCATAAACATCTGGTATTAGTAGCACCATAAACATCTGGTATTAGTAGCACCATATACATCTGGTATTAGTAGCACCATATACATCTGGTATTAGTAGCACCATATACATCTGGTATTAGTAGCACCATATACATCTGGTATTAGTAGCACCATCTACATCTGGTATTAGTAGCACCATATACATCTGGTATTAGTAGCACCACATACATCTGGTATTAGTAGCACTATATACATCTGGTATTAGTAGCAGTATATACATCTGGTATTAGTAGCACCATCTACATCTGGTATTAGTAGCACCATCTACATCTGGTATTAGTAGCACCATATACATCTGGTATTAGTAGCACCATATACATCTGGTATTAGTAGCACTATATACATCTGGTATTAGTAGCACTATATACATCTGGTATTAGTAGCACCATATACATCTGGTATTAGTAGCACCATATACATCTGGTATTAGTAGCACCATATACATCTGGTATTAGTAGCACCATAAACATCTGGTATTAGTAGCACCATCTACATCTGGTATTAGTAGCACCAAACACATCTGGTATTGCTAGCACCAAACACATCAGGTATGAGTAGCACTATATACATCTGGTATTAGTAGCACCATATACATCTGGTATTAGTAGCACCATATACATCTGGTATTAGTAGCACTATATACATCTGGTATTAGTAGCACTATATACATCTGGTATTAGTAGCACCATATACATCTGGTATTAGTAGCACCATATACATCTGGTATTAGTCGCACCATCTGGTATTAGTAGCATCATCTGGTATTAGTAGCACCATATACATCTGGTATTAGTCGCACCATCTACATCTGGTATTAGTAGCACCATATACAACTGGTATTAGTCGCACCATTAGTAGCTACATCTGGTATTAGTCGCACCATATAGTAGCATCTGGTATTAGTAGCACTATATACATCTGGTATTAGTAGCACTATATACATCTGGTATTAGTAGCACTATATACATCTGGTATTAGTAGCACCATATACATCTGGTATTAGTAGCACCATAAACATCTGGTATTAGTAGCACTATATACATCTGGTATTAGTAGCACCATCTACATCTGGTATTAGTAGCACTATACTATACATCTGGTCTTGCCATGCAGATTCCAGGTCTTGCCATGCAGATTCCAGGTCTTGCCATGCAGATTCCAGCTCTTGCCATGCAGATTCCAGGTCGACCCATGCAGATTCCAGGTCTTGCCATGCAGATTCCAGGTCTTGCCATGCAGATTCCAGTTCTTGCCATGCAGATTCCAGGTCTTGCCATGCAGATTCCAGGTCGACCCATGCAGATTCCAGGTCTTGCCATGCAGATTCCAGGTCGACCCATGCAGATTCCAGGTCGACCCATGCAGATTCCAGGTCTTGCCATGCAGATTCCAGGTCTTGCCATGCAGATTCCAGGTCTTGCCATGCAGATTCCAGGTCTTGCCATGCAGATTCCAGGTCTTGCCATGCAGATTCCAGGTCTTGCCATGCAGATTCCAGGTCGACCCATGCAGATTCCAGGTCGACCCATGCATAGTTACAAACAGCGTAGAGAGGAGATGAGAGCTGGAATGTTATGGGGTTTCAGCTTTCTAAAGGTGACCGTGCGTTACGCTGTCAGAGATACAGTACATGACAGTTTCAAACTACAATGCTTTCATCATAAAGGCTGAGGTTGGATCCAAACTCTACTTGTCTATCCACTTGTTGTGGAAGCAGAGAGTTTGACCCACAATGTCTGACCACAGCAACAAGACTCAACAGAGCTTGACCCGCAAGGTCGGACAACAGCAACACGAGTCTGTGTCCCTTGCTGTGTGTTGAAATAAAACGGATGACTTCTTGCAAATGAACTTTTGCGAGAACCCTCTGGACCCTTTGAACTTAGAGCTGTGTGTTCCTCTTCTTACAAACAGAGAGCTGTGGTCAGTCAGACAGACAGAGGTATGGTCACCAGGCCCTCCGCTCCTCTCCACCAAACCAATGTATGTTTTCCAAATGGGCCTGAAGTGACATGGGCTGCAGCAGTACCCTGCTGAGGCCCTCTGAAGCTTTCTGAAATCAGAGACGCTTGAAGTGGACGTCTGCCTGCTGCCTCCAGCAGCCTGGCCCTTACCTTTACTCTAACCTGACCCTAACCCTGTTTCCAGCCTGCCTGGCCCGGGAAAACCCTTTTCCCATTCAGCTCAGACTGACCGCTCTTAATGTGGCCTGATGCATAAAGACACTCTAGGCACTACCTGGTCAGTTGGCCAGTAGGATGTCTCCCTTTACTCTATTCTACTAGTATTAAAACACACACACACACACACATACCAACCACCAGCAGCACCACCACAAACCTGTACCAGACCAGAGTGCAGGGAGTCAGACCACCCTGGGCTTGGTCAGCCACCCCTGCTCCCCTGCCTACACCTGCCATAAAACTTCTAAGCTACAGTCTCATCACAGGCCTTTGAAGTGTTCAGCTGGCTGACCTCTAATGGCCCTCTGGCCGCAACACATGTTCCTGGCCCATGTATAAACGCAGCCTCTCTGCCTGGACATTCAGGCTGGACAGGGCCCGATTGTTTACCTACATGTGTGAGATGTAAGGGCCCGTGCATGGCAGCCATCCGTAGACTGACTGACTGGACGCTTCGTTCCCAGCCCCACGGCTGGAGGCTCCCTATGGTGTGAAAGGGACAGGGGTCTGAAGCTGGTCTGGATAATGGGGCTCTGCTCGACTCTGATCTGGACAATACTCCCCCCCACTGAACCACCATGTGTTCAACCCTCTGTGAACCAGGGCTCAATTCCATTTCAATTCCAGTCAATTCAGTAAAAATTATTCCAATTCCAAATATTTCTCATAGAAAAACATTGAAGAGGATATACATTTCAGTACACTTCCCGAATTGACTGGAATTTAAAATGGAATTGACTCCAACCCTGATATAAACCTCTCAGTCCCTACAAACACACTGCCTGTCTCTCAGTCTCTACAACACACTGCCTGTCTCTCAGTCTCTACAACACACTGCCTGTCTCTCAGTCCCTACAACACACTGCCTGTCTCTCAGTCTCTACAACACACTGCCTGTCTCTCAGTCTCTACAACACACTGCCTGTCTCTCAGTCTCTCAGTCCCTAACACACTGCCTGTCTCTCAGTCCCTACAACACACTGCCTGTCTCTCAGTCTCTACAAACACACTGCCTGTCTCTCAGTCTCTACAAACACACTGCCTGTCTCTCAGTCTCTACAAACACACTGCCTGTCTCTCAGTCCCTACAAACACACTGCCTGTCTATCAGTCCCTACAACACACTGCCTGTCTCTCAGTCTCTACAAACACACTGCCTGTCTCTCAGTCTCTACAACACACTGCCTGTCTCTCAGTCTCTACAACACACTGCCTGTCTCTCAGTCTCTACAAACACACTGCCTGTCTCTCAGTCTCTACAACACACTGCCTGTCTCTCAGTCCCTACAACACACTGCCTGTCTCTCAGTCTCTACAAACACACTGCCTGTCTCTCAGTCTCTACAACACACTGCCTGTCTCTCAGTCTCTACAACACACTGCCTGTCTCTCACTCCCTACAACACACTGCCTGTCTTTCAGTCCCTACAACACACTGCCTGTCTCTCAGTCCCTACAACACACTGCCTGTCTCTCAGTCCCTACAAACACACTGCCTGTCTCTCAGTCTCTACAACACACTGCCTGTCTCTCAGTCCCTACAACACACTGCCTGTCTCTCAGTCTCTACAACACACTGCCTGTCTCTCAGTCCCTACAAACACACTGCCTGTCTCTCAGTCTCTACAACACACTGCCTGTCTCTCAGTCCCTACAACACACTGCCTGTCTCTCAGTCCCTACAAACACACTGCCTGTCTCTCAGTCCCTACAAACACACTGCCTGTCTCTCGGTCTCTACAAACACACTGCCTGTCTCTCAGTCTCTACAAACACACTGCCTGTCTCTCAGTCTCTAGTCTCTACAACACACTGCCTGTCTCTCAGTCTCTACAAACACACTGCCTCTCTCAGTCTCTACAAATACACTGCCTGTCTCTCACTGTCTCTCAGTCCCTACAAACACACTGCCTGTCTCTCAGTCTCTACAAACACACTGCCTGTCTCTCAGTCTCTACAACACACTGCCTGTCTCTCAGTCTCTACAAACACACTGCCTGTCTCTCAGTCTCTCAGTCCCTACAACACACTGCCTGTCTCAGGTCAGTCCCTACAACACACTGCCTGTCTCTCAGTCCCTACAAACACACTGCCTGTCTCTCAGTCCCTACAAACACACTGCCTGTCTCTCAGTCTCTACAAACACACTGCCTGTCTCTCAGTCTCTACAACACACTGCCTGTCTCGCAGTCTCTACAACACACTGCCTGTCTCTCAGTCTCTACAACATACTGCCTGTCTCTCAGTCTCTACAACACACTGCCTGTCTCTCAGTCTCTACAACATACTGCCTGTCTCTCAGTCTCTACAACACAATGCCTGTCTCTCAGTCTCTACAAACACACTGCCTGTCTCTCAGTCCCTACAACACACTGCATGTCTCTCAGTCTCTACAAACACACTGCCTGTCTCTCAGTCTCTACAAACTCACTGCCTGTCTCTCAGTCTCTACAACACACTGCCTGTCTCTCAGTCCCTACAAACACACTGCCTGTCTCTCAGTCCCTACAAACACACTGCCTGTCTCTCAGTATCTCAGTCCCTACAACACAATGCCTCTCTCTCAGTCCCTACAACACACTGCCTGTCTCTCAGTCTCTACAAACACACTGCCTGTCTCTCAGTCTCTACAAACACACTGCCTGTCTCTCAGTCCCTACAAACACACTGCCTGTCTCTCAGTCTCTCAGTCCCTACAAACATGGCTATATACAGGAAGTGCCAGGTAATAACATGATTATATACAGGGAGTACCAGGTAATAACATGACTATATACAGGGAGGTAATAACATGGCTATATACAGGAAGTACCAGGTAATAACATGACTATATACAGGGAGTACCAGGTAATAACATGGCTATATACAGGAAGTACCAGGTAATAACATGACTATATACAGGAGGTAATAACATGGTTATATACAGTGAGTACCAGGTAATAACATGGTTATATACAGGGAGTACCAAGTAATAACATGGTTATATACAGGAGGTAATAACATGACTATATACAGGGAGGTAATAACATGCCTATATACAGGGAGTACCAGGTAATAACATGGTTATATATACAAGGAGTACCAGGTAATAACATGGCTATATACAGGGAGACCAGGTAATAACATGATATACAGGGAGTACCAGGTAATAACATGGTTATATACAGGAAGTATCAGGTAATAACATGGTTATATATACAGGAGGTAATAACATGGTTACATACAGGAGTACCAGGTAATAACATGTCTATATACAGGAGTACCAGGTAATAACATGGTTATATACAGGGAGTACCAGGTAATAACATGGTTATATACAGGGAGTACCAGGTAATAACATGACTATATACAGGAGGGTAATAACATGGTTATATATACAGGAAGTACCAGGTAATAACATGGCTATATACAGGGAGTACCAGGTAGGGCCATGGTTATATACAGTGGTGTCCAGGTAAATAACATCACACTCAACGGGAACACCAGGAGATGATTGTGTTATATACAGGAAGTACCAGGTAATAACATGACCCTATCCACATCGGTATATACAGGAAGTACCAGGTAATAACATCATAGACAGGAAGGTCCAGGTCACACTGACAGGCTAAGAAGGGAGCAGCGCCTGGTTCATACCTCAGGAGGTAAGAACATGGTTGTCACCAGGAGTACTCAGGTAATACAGATGCATATATACAGGGAGCAGTCCAGGTAATAACATGGCTATATACCGCCTGGTATCAGGTAATAACATGGCCCTCAACCGGGAGGCTCTCCAGAGGTTATATACAGTGAGTACAGGTAAACGCATGGTTAAACTATACTCCAGGAACCTACCAGGTAATGTTACAGAAGGCTATATAAGATCAGGACATCAACCATGGTTATACCAGTGCCTGTTCACCATGACTATATACAAGGAGAACCAGGTAATAACATGACTATATACAGGGACCGGAGACTAAAAACATGGTTATATCTACAGGGCCATCAGGTAATAACATGGTTATATACAGGAGTACCAGGTAATAACATGGTTATATACAGGAGTATCAGGTAATAACATGGTTATATACAGGAGTACCAGGTAATAACATGGCTATATACAGGAAGGTAATAACATGGTTATATACAGGGAGTACCAGGTAATAACATGACTATAAACAATGCTACCTAATAACATGGTTATATACAGGGATTATCTCAGGTAATAACATGGTTATATACAGGGATTACCAGGTAATAACATGGCTATGTAACAGGGAGTATCACAGCCAATAACATGGTTATATATTTACAGGAGTACCAGGTAATAACATGGTTATATACAGGAGTACCAGTTAATAACATGGCTATATACTGCTCTGTAATCACATGGTTATATACAGGGAGGTAATAACATGACTTTATACAGGGTGTAATAACATGGTTATATACAGGGAGTTAATAACATGACTTTATACAGGGAACTAGAAACATGGTTATATACAGGGAGGTAATAACATCTTATATACAGGTATGTGACAAATAACATGATTTTATACAGGGAGTAAGGTAATAACATGGTTATATACAGGAGTACCAGGTAATAACATGGTTTATACAGGGAGTACCAGGTAATAAAATGGTTATATACACGGAGTACCAGGTAATAACATGGTTATATACAGGGAGTACCAGGTAATAACATGGTTATATACAGGTAGTACCATGTAATAACCTGGCTATATACAGGGAGGTAATAACATGGTTATATACAGGGAGTACCAGGTAATAACATGACTATATACAGGGAGGTAATAACATGGTTATATACAGGGAGTACCAGGTAATAACATGACTTTATACAGGGAGGTAATAACATGGTTATATACAGGGAGGTAATAACATGGTTATATACAGGGAGTACCAGGTAATAGCATGGTTATATATACAGGGAGTACCAGGTAATAACATGGCTATATACAGGGAGTATCAGGTAATAACATGACTATATACAGGGAGGTAATAACATGGTTATATACAGGGAGTACCAGGTAATAACATGACTATATACAGGAAGTACCAGGTAATAACATGGCTATATACAGGAAGTACCAGGTAATAACATGACTATATACAGGGAGGTAATAACATGGTTATATACAGTGAGTACCATGTAATACCATGACTATATACAGGGAGGTAATAACATGGTTATATATACAGGGAGTATCAGGTAATAACATGGTTATATATACAGGGAGTACCAGGTAATAACATGGCTATATACAGGGAGTACTGGGTAATAACATGGTTATATATACAGGGAGTATCAGGTAATTTCATGGCTATATATACAGGGAGTACCAGGTAATAACATGGCTATATACAGGGAGTACCGGGTAATAACATGGTTATATATACAGGGAGTATCAGGTAATTTCATGGCTATATATACAGGGAGTACCAGTTATTAACATGGCTATATATACAGGGAGCACTAGTACTGAGTCAAAGTGCAGGGGTACTAGGTAATAATACGGCTAAATACAGGGAGCACCAGTACTGAGTTGATGTGCAGGGGTAAGAGGTAATTGAGGTTGCTATGTACATATAGGTAGGGGTAAAGTCACTAGGCAACAGGGTAGATAATAGACTGACATAAAAGACAGCAGTAGTGTTTTAATATGTCTGTGTGTGTGTGATAGGGCTCCCGGTAACCGTATGGAGGGTGAGAACCAGAGACGAGTCTCCCGGTAACCGTATGGAGGGTGAGAACCAGAGACAGGGCTCCCAGTAACCGTATGGAGGGTGAGAACCAGAGACGAGTCTCCCGGTAACAGTATCGAGGATGAGAACCAGAGACAGGGCTCCCGGTAACCGTATGGAGGGTGAGAACCAGAGACAGGGCTCCCGGTAACAGTATCGAGGATGAGAACCAGAGACAGGGCTCTCGGTAACAGTATGGAGGGTGAGAACCAGAGACAGGGCTCCCGGTAACCGTATGGAGGGTGAGAACCAGAGACAGGGCTCCCGGTAACCGTATGGAGGGTGAGAACTAGAGACAGGGCTCCCGGTAACCGTATGGAGGGTGAGAACCAGAGACAGGGCTCCCGGTAACAGTTTGAAGGGTGAGAACCAGAGACAGGGCTCCCGGTAACCGTATGGAGGGTGAGAACCAGAGACGAGTCTCCCGGTAACAGTATGGAGGGTGAGAACCAGAGAACAGTAGGGTGAGAAGCTCCCGGTAACAGTATGGAGGGTGAGAACCAGAGACGAGGCTCCCGGTAACAGTATGGAGGGTGAGAACCAGAGACCAGGCTCCCGGTAACCGTATGGAGGGTGAGAACCAGAGACGAGGCTCCCGGTAACAGTATGGAGGGTGAGAACCAGAGACCAGGCTCCCGGTAGAGACCAGGCTCCCGGTAACCGGGAGGGTGAGAACCAGAGACCAGGCTCCCGGTAACCGTATGGAGGGTGAGAACCAGAGACCAGGCTCCCGGTAACCGTATGGAGGGTGAGAACCAGAGACCAGGCTCCCGGTAACCGTATGGAGGGTGAGAAGCAGAGACGAGGATCCCGGTAACAGTATGGAGGGTGAGAAGCAGAGACCCCGGTAACAGTATGGAGGGTGAGAACCAGAGACTCCCGGTAACAGTATGGAGGGTGAGAACCAGAGACCAGGCTCCCGGTAACCGTATGGAGGGTGAGAACCAGAGACCAGGCTCCCGGTAACCGTATGGAGGGTGAGAACCAGAGACCAGGCTCCCGGTAACCGTTTGGAGGGTGAGAACCAGAGACAGGGCTCCCGGTAACCGTATGGAGGGTGAGAACCAGAGACAGGGCTCCCGGTAACCGTATGGAGGGTGAGAACCAGAGACAGGGCTCCCGGTAACCGTATGGAGGGTGAGAACCAGAGACCAGGCTCCCGGTAACAGTATGGAGGGTGAGAACCAGAGACCAGGCTCCCGGTAACCGTATGGAGGGTGAGAACCAGAGACCAGGCTCCCGGTAACAGTATGGAGGGTGAGAACCAGAGACCAGGCTCCCGGTAACCGTATGGAGGGTGAGAACCAGAGACGAGTCTATCTATCTGTCATCTCATCAGCTGTCAGCTGACATGACAGTCCCTTTAAACCCTGGTGGATGTATATCAGGAGAGCATTCTGAAACAACAGGGTCAGATTCTACCCGTGCCAGGTACGGACAAACATACACCTGGCTGCAAGGGGCTTCCAGGGGGCACTGGGTGGGTGAATACCAGGACAGGTGCTCAATTCCTATCTGTAGTTCATTTAATTAACAAACCTCAAGAAGTGAATGAACAGACTGCATCAACCGATGGGCTGTTATTGGCTGATTCTCCCAGAAAAAAAACTAAATATATCTAGTTAAAATAACTTAGAGAAATGGCTTTGGCCTGATTGCTTGACGTTGTAATTGCTGTTGTGTTTCAGGTACCATACATGATATAGACTATGGAAAATGGAAATGAAATGCATTATAACGTAAAATTTTGAAATATGAATTTACACATGTCTAATTTCTATAGTTGTGTTTTCTATGAAGTATGTAAATAGGTTTTTATAATTGCATGTCCATGCTGTTACTAAGCCAGTTCTGGAGGGGGGGGGGGACTGTCAATACAACAACCAAACTCCCGTTCCTTTTCTAAATCTTCTGGCCATACACTCGCATTCTTCCACTCTTTCCATCACCTTCCTTCCCATTCACTGGGTGGAACCCAGAGCGTTGGGGCTGCACGGGGCTTTGTGCCCGCCAGACGTGGCTGTCTGTGTCCACTACCCGCCACTCCCACTCCTTTCACTGGGAGGAAAGAAGAGGGGCTATGGGGCTGGAACGATAGTGTTACCCATGCAAGCAGAACATCCCTCTCTTGTTGTGCAGTGGGCTGACGAGGGGGCAGCCGGGAGGACGCGGTCAGTCTATTCCAATAGAATAGAGGGTTGGGCAGCTGCCTCGAGCCCGACAAAAGGACTAGTCTTCTGTTCGCTAGCTCCTGTTTACTTAGCGTTGTTTCTAGGAGCCATATAGAACCTATGTCTTGTGCACATGCGTGTCAATCTAGCTGAATGGGAGGGAGATGAAAATGCACTCGGCAGTCAATGGAGTCAATTGAACCATCAAACAGCCTTGAATGTATTTAGGAGGTTTATTAGGTAAACTAAATAGGTTATATGGTCAAACTAATTACAATTACTTACTTTAGTAGCGATCAGATAATGGGTTGTTGTTAGATGTAATATATACTGTTTATTTATACAGTTCCAACTGTTAAAAAAAAATGTAAATGGCTCCTGCAATAGCCATGTGTATTGGCGTTGACGTTATAACATTGTAACGGCTATATCACCCCACCTTTATACAACCAAACGGTTTATCTCAATATGATGGTGCAAAGCATGTCTAAGCTCGTTCACTCATCAGAAGCATCAGTGATATACCTTTCTATAAAACAGTATCATCGTTGCAATCCGACCTTTGTTCAAATATATGTGGATTTGATTATTTGTTCTTTAAATCCTTAATTTCGGGTGTTTTTTATAATTTTTTTATAATATGGATCTATTTATATTGGAAGTATTTTAAAGTATTTCCAAATAGTTTCCTATAAATAGCCTACTATTTGAAAGTATTTTCAAATACCTATTACAAATATTATTTTCAATTAACTATGGGGTAAATACATTGGAGCGTATTTGTGTCCGTGTATGTAAGTAATTTCATATCCATGCCAATATATGTATTTCCAAATACATTCCAATATTAAACTAGCTAACTTGTCTTTTTCTGAATACTTACTCCGAAATGTATGTGAAATTAATAAATTATATTTGAAATAGCATTTGAACCAAGGTCTGTTTGTAACATGCTTTAACCAAGAGCATATTCATGATGGTTTTCCTGCCTCTCCTGACTGCTGAGGAAGTTACTGTCGTTTTTTAGCGTTTAGCTGCTCTGCATAGAGACTACAGGAGACTAGAAGGAGACGGGGGCTGAGGCTGACAGACTGGGGAAAGTACCAAGTCTTGCCAAGTGAATGAAAATCAACCTCGTCTATCTCTGATTCGCAGACGCATATATGCTCCCAAGAGCTCGCCTTTGATCCTTTTGATTGTCCGTCCTTCTCCAGCAGGTCTGTTCTGCACTAAAATGCTTTAGTTGTCCATAGAAACGCATCTTTTGCGTGAGGATATTGATGTGATCGTCGTAGCAGGGGTTATGACATGGTGAATCAGAATTGAAAAGCCTAGGGACAATGGCAGTATTCATGGTTGGTTTTTTGGTCTTTGGTTTGGGTTCTGTCTTGTTTTTCAAATCCCTTCATTTCTCAAATGAATACTAATATTGTTTATTTTGTTGATGTCTGCCGGCGCTGCGTCACTTTAGCTGCAGTTCAAGGATTTAACTATTTGTAGAAGCAGCAGGTCGCTGCACCATTATGGAGCGTTACTGTAAGGTTGGAGCAGAACGAAACAACAGACAATGGTGCTGGCTTAAAAGAAAGGGTGTTCTCTCTCTCTCTCGGTCTTTCTCTCTCGCTATTTCTCTCTCTCTCTCTCTCTCTTACACACACACACACATTCTGGGTTGCATATAATGCACTTGTCATAAAAGTCATTTTGCTTTAAAAGATCTTGCGAAACGTTTCACTCTGGAGTGTGACCATCATCTCAGCATCCAACACACAAGACACAGGGAGATAAAAGAGAGAGAGATAGTGAGAGAGAGAGGGAGAGAGGGAGAGAGAGAGAGGAAGAGAGAGAGAGGGGGAGAAAGAGAGAGGGTGAGAGAGAGAGAGCAAGAGAGAGAGAGGAAGAGAGAGAGAGAGAGAGAGAGAGAGAGAGAGAGAGAGAGAGAGAGAGAGAGAGAGAGAGAGAGAAGAGAGAGAGAGGGGGAGAAAGAGAGAGGGTGAGAGAGAGAGAGCAAGAGAGAGAGAGGAAGAGAGAGAGAGAGAGAGCACTAGGCAAATACTAAAGCCCAGAGCCATCGTAGAGTTAAGGTCATCATTAGAACAATTTTACCATGTATATTTAGTAGCCGATCTGTTTCCCAGAGCCTTCATTAGTAACTTTGCTCTTAAAAACATTTTGCCCTTCTTTGTCACTTTATTCACAGAAGTTCTCCGCTAAACATAGAATCAATATGTCTAGGCTAGGTATCGGTCTGACTGTCTGACTGTGTTGACTACAAATACGAAGTTGTATTTGCAATTGTTACAAACAAGTTAAATATTAAACGATGAGTTGACTGCATTAAAATATCAATAGGCTACATGGGCCTAGATATTTAAATCATATTTAAGTCATATTGAGCTTAATTTTTCCACCTAGGCTGGTGTCTGTAATTTTTTTTGCCTCGATATATCATAATGTGTTACAAGATGTGCGCAATGGTGTGTCCAATCTGTGATTCTAGGCATAATAAGTCGCCTCAATATTTACAGCCATCTGTGGTCATATCTCTCCTGGACCTGATCCGTCTTCAGTACTGGGGAATAATTCCAATGTTAAGTTCAAATGTAAGTGTGGAAGGTGAATCAGAGAGTTGCTTTTCATTCGATCCTATCAGAAATCGATACATGGTCTAGCAACGTTCTCTGTACACTCTTGGAAGAAAGAAAGGGGGTTCTGGATTGAACCAAAAAAAAGGTTATATGCTTGATTCATATATGGCACCCTTTAACGTTCAATATAGAACCGACATTGGTTCCATTTAGTACCTTCTATGGAACCGAAAGGGTTCAGAGAAGACGAACCCCTTGAGTTCTGATCAAAGAACCCTACAAAAGTATTTATTTATCGAACCTTTAGGAGTACCATACAAAGCAATACAACTCTTCTTTTCCAATGTGTGAATGTTCTTGTATGGGAAAAGTCTTAAAAAGTTGCCTCGTAAATAACGATGCAACTAGTACGATCATCATAATTGGTTAAACGAGGCCCAGAGCCTTCGTATCGTTAAGATAATCGTTAGTATCTTTAGTGGCCGAGGTGTTTCCCACAGCCTTCGTTAGTAACGTTGACCACTCGTAGAGCAGCCACAGTGCAGCATTAGATGCATTTTTGCTCTTCCTCCTCACTTAATTCATAGATCTCCGCTAATCAATATTTTTAGGCTGTCTATCTGATTATGACTTCAGAACGACGTTCACTACAAATGCAAAGTGGTCAAAGTATTTGCAATTGTTCCAAACATGTGCATGATAAAATTATGCTTCAAAATGAAAACCAAGATGACTGCATTTAAAGACACATAGGCGATTTCAATAATTTTTAAATCAATTTAGTCGTTTTTTGCGACTAGGCTGCTGTCTGTAATTTTTTTTGCCTCGATGTGATTCATGATGTGTGACAACATGTGTGTAACGATTTATTCAATCTGTGATTTACTGCATTATTACTGGGTAAGCATAATTGCATTGATAGCCTACTTGCAGCCATAATATCTCCTAAGAGCTGAGCCGTCGTCAGTAGTATTGTGTAATAATTAAAGTATTAAGGTAAGAATTTAATGGAGAGAGCTGACCCGAAAGCAACGCTGCTTTACTATCGACATGGTCTGACGACTCACTTCGGGAACGCTCACCCGATGTGCTTGTTTTGGCAGAAGAAAAAAAATCTTTCAAAGTTGTCTCTTAAATAACGATGCATCTGGTACGATCGTCGTGACGCTTAAGTTACAGCGTAACTGCTCAGAGTATTAACTCAACACACAGCCCGGCACAGCCCGGCACAGCCCCGGCACAGCCCGGCACAGCCCCGGCACAGCCGGGCACCGTTCTCAGCCTCCACTCCCTTGAACCGACATGTGTAATAAACCACGGTTTTTCTCCGCTTTGTCGTCTTGTCATCTCAACAATGTACATCTTCGGGACACCAATTTTAGAGCTCTTTGAAGTACAGACTGAAAAGAACAACGTTATTGGGGGGAAAAACGCCTTTTGTGTCGGGACGTTCAATTATTTTTTGTTCAATATTATTAAACAATGTGGATAGCCAGATAATTGATGATGAATATTTTCTGTCTGGGGAAAGGGAGCAATATCACCAGGATGCCATTGTCACACGTTCTATGTTTGCATAAAACTTTTGACTATTGTGTGAGTTTGTCTTTGTATATTGAATACATAGATCTGAGTCCTACACAGAACAGTCATTATTTTAAAAAGAACAGAGAATGGACCGTTATTCTAGTGAAGAATAGACCTTTACCCTATACCTTAAATGAAGAATAAGCATGTACCCTATATTTATAATGAAGAATAGACCTATACCCTATACCATAATGAAGAAGAGACCTACACCCCAAAGAAGAAAATACTTATACCCTATATGCTAATAAAGAAATTACTTATATCCTATACCCGTATGAAGAATAGAACTATAACCCTATACTCCTAATGAAGAATATACCTATACCCTATACATTAATGAAGAATCTACCTATGCCCTATATCCCTAATGAAGAATAGATCTATACCCCTCATGAAGAATACACCTATACCCTATACCCTAATGAAGAAAATACCTATACCCGATTGAAGAATATACCTATACCCTATAACCTATTGAAGAATAGACCTATACCCTATACCATAATGAAGAATATACAGTACCTACACCCTACACCACAATGAAGAAAATACCTATACCCTATACCATAATGAAAAATACACCTATACCCTATACCCTATACCTCTAATGAAGAAAAGACCTATACCCTATACCCTAATGAAGAAAATACCTATACCCTATACCATAATGAAGAATAGACCTATACCCTATACCCCTAATGAAGAATACATATATATGCCCTATACCATAATGAAGAATAGACCTATATGATAATGAAGAGTAGACCTGTACCCTATACCATAATGAAGAGTAGACCTGTACCCTATACCATAATGAAGAATAGACCTACTCCCTATACCATAATGAAGAGTAGACCTATACCCTATACCATAATGAAGAATAGACCTATACCCTATACCATAATGAAGAGTAGACCTACTCCCTATACCATAATGAAGAGTAGACCTATACCCTATACCATAATGAAGAGTAGACCTACTCCCTATACCATAATGAAGAATAGACCTACTCCCTATACCATAATGAAGAATAGACCTATACCCTATACCCCTAATGAAGAATACATATATATGCCCTATACCATAATGAAGAATAGACCTATATGATAATGAAGAGTAGACCTGTACCCTATACCATAATGAAGAGTAGACCTGTACCCTATACCATAATGAAGAATAGACCTATACCCTATACCATAATGAAGAGTAGACCTACTCCCTATACCATAATGAAGAATAGACCTATACCCTATACCATAATGAAGAGTAGACCTACTCCCTATACCATAATGAAGAGTAGACCTATACCCTATACCATAATGAAGAGTAGACCTACTCCCTATACCATAATGAAGAGTAGACCTATACCCTATACCATAATGAAGAATAGACCTATACCCTATACCATAATGAAGAGTAGACCTACTCCCTATACCATAATGAAGAATAGACCTATACCCTATACCATAATGAAGAGTAGACCTACTCCCTATACCATAATGAAGAGTAGACCTATACCCTATACCATAATGAAGAGTAGACCTATACCCTATACCATAATGAAGAATAGACCTATACCCTATACCATAATGAAGAGTAGACCTACTCCCTATACCATAATGAAGAGTAGACCTATACCCTATACCATAATGAAGAGTAGACCTACTCCCTATACCATAATGAAGAATAGACCTATACCCTATACCATAATGAAGAGTAGACCTACTCCCTATACCATAATGAAGAGTAGACCTATACCCTATACCATAATGAAGAGTAGACCTACTCCCTATGTCATAATGAAGAGTAGACCTATACCCTATACCATAATGAAGAGTAGACCTATACCCTATACCATAATGAAGAGTAGACCTACTCCCTATACCATAATGAAGAGTAGACCTATACCCTATACCATAATGAAGAGTAGACCTACTCCCTATGTCATAATGAAGAGTAGACCTACTCCCTATACCATAATGAAGAGTAGACCTACTCCCTATACCATAATGAAGAGTAGACCTACTCCCTATACCATAATGAAGAATAGACCTACTCCCTATACCATAATGAAGAGTAGACCTACTCCCTATACCATAATGAAGAGTAGACCTATACCCTATGCCATAATGAAGAATAGACCTACTCCCTATACCATAATGAAGAATAGACCTACTCCTATACCATAATGAAGAGTAGACCTACTCCCTATGTCATAATGAAGAGTAGACCTACTCCCTATACCATAATGAAGAGTAGACCTGTACCCTATACCATAATGAAGAGTAGACCTACTCCCTATACCATAATGAAGAGTAGACCTATACCCTATACCATAATGAAGAGTAGACCTACTCCCTATACCATAATGAAGAGTAGACCTATACCCTATACCATAATGAAGAGTAGACCTACGCCCTATACCATAATGAAGAATAGACCTACTCCCTATACCATAATGAAGAATAGACCTACTCCCTATACCATAATGAAGAGTAGACCTACTCCCTATACCATAATGAAGAGTAGACCTATACCCTATACCATAATGAAGAATAGACCTATAATGAATAATGAAGAATAGACCTATACCCTATGTCATAATGAAGAGTAGACCTACTCCCTATACCATAATGAAGAGTAGACCTATACCCTATGTCATAATGAAGAGTAGACCTATACCCTATGTCATAATGAAGAGTAGACCTACTCCTATACCATAATGAAGAGTAGACCTACTCCCTATACCATAATGAAGAGTAGACCTATACCCTATGTCATAATGAAGAGTAGACCTATACCCTATACCATAATGAAGAGTAGACCTATACCCTATACCATAATGAAGAGTAGACCTACTCCCTATGTCATAATGAAGAGTAGACCTACTCCCTATACCATAATGAAGAGTAGACCTACTCCCTATACCATAATGAAGAGTAGACCTATACCCTATACCATAATGAAGAGTAGACCTATACCCTATACCATAATGAAGAGTAGACCTATTCCCTATACCATAATGAAGAGTAGACCTACTCCCTATACCATAATGAAGAGTAGACCTATACCCTATACCATAATGAAGAGTAGACCTACTCCCTATGTCATAATGAAGAGTAGACCTACTCCCTATGTCATAATGAAGAGTAGACCTATACCCTATACCATAATGAAGAGTAGACCTACTCCCTATACCATAATGAAGAGTAGACCTACTCCCTATGCCATAATGAAGAGTAGACCTACTCCCTATACCATAATGAAGAATAGACCTGTACCCTATACCATAATGAAGAATAGACCTACTCCCTATACCATAATGAAGAGTAGACCTGTACCCTATGTCATAATGAAGAGTAGACCTACTCCCTATGTCATAATGAAGAGTAGACCTATACCCTATACCATAATGAAGAGTAGACCTATACCCTATACCATAATGAAGAGTAGACCTACTCCCTATACCATAATGAAGAGTAGACCTACTCCCTATACCATAATGAAGAGTAGACCTACTCCCTATGTCATAATGAAGAGTAGACCTACTCCCTATACCATAATGAAGAGTAGACCTATACCCTATACCATAATGAAGAGTAGACCTACTCCCTATACCATAATGAAGAGTAGACCTATACCCTATACCATAATGAAGAGTAGACCTACTCCCTATACCATAATGAAGAGTAGACCTATACCCTATACCATAATGAAGAGTAGACCTACTCCCTATACCATAATGAAGAGTAGACCTACTCCCTATACCATAATGAAGAGTAGACCTATACCCTATACCATAATGAAGAGTAGACCTACTCCCTATGCCATAATGAAGAGTAGACCTACTCCCTATGTCATAATGAAGAGTAGACCTACTCCCTATGTCATAATGAAGAGTAGACCTACTCCCTATACCATAATGAAGAGTAGACCTACTCCCTATGTCATAATGAAGAGTAGACCTACTCCCTATGTCATAATGAAGAGTAGACCTATACCCTATACCATAATGAAGAGTAGACCTATACCCTATACCATAATGAAGAGTAGACCTGTACCCTATACCATAATGAAGAATAGACCTACTCCCTATACCATAATGAAGAATAGAGTAGGTCTACCCATTATACGTGATTCTACAATAATAACTGTAAGCATTATATCCGCGGCTGCCAAGTTGATAGGACATTCCTTCGTTCCCTCTTGACCTGGATACAGTATATGGCTATCTGACCCTGACATTAATTCTAAGATCCTGTCTGGTGTCAACTTTCATTGTACTTTGTTTGAATTACTGGCGTAATCATCAGGTTTCTCTTTGCTTTTCCCCCCTCTTTCTCGCCTCCACCTCTCTCTTCCTCTCGTGCGTAAAGAGTGCAGTGGATGGAAAATGCAAAGTCTTTCCAGATCTCCGTTTTATCACGAAAATAACCTACATATGTTGTAATTGTTATGATTCTCGTTTTCTTTATTATTTGTACAGTACTTTTTATATGTAAATGAGTGAGATACTATGTTCCCAACTTATAGCTTCTGTTATTTGTGCAAATCCTTGGCTCTTCGGTTTTGTTTGATCTCTCTGTATATTTTAGGGGGGAAAAAACTGCTGATTGCGGTAGTTTATTTCTCTAGCTTTGTGCTTAGGCAACAGCCTTTATTTCAGACCTTGCAGTCTCCAATTGTTGAAATAAATGTCAAATATCATAGAATCCCGTCCCTCTTTATTGCACGCATGACTGACTGACTGACTGTTGCGTTCTGATAAAAGCGTCTGCTAAATGGTATATACATTTTTTTTAATTATTATTATTAATAATAATAATAATTGTGGTTCTTATCTTACAAAAATGCTTTTTAAAATAAAAAATAGGCTACTATACATGAGTTCAGTTGTATACAACTCCCATTGAATGCCTGGCTGAGTTTCGATGATAAATGATGAACTATATGACGACGGACTATAATAATGTTTAGATATAACCTAAGTAAACCCGTGACAACTTTAGTAATTATACATTTATTCCAAACCCATAGTATTAAAAAAAAACTATTTCTTAACACCTCGTCATTTTTCTTTGTCTGTCTTACTATTTATTCCACACTGTGACCAACCACCAAACATCTTGAAACACCTGAGAGTTTATTGAGATCCTCAGCCCTACGAACATCCATCTGGTGAACAGGACGTGTCACGCCAGCGCATGTCCCGTATAAAGGATGGATTGTGTTTTGGACAAACATTGGGCACAACATAAAGCCAGAGGTCAAGTCTCTCTCTGAGCTCAAGTCGAGGGGGCAGCGCTATGCTATTCCTTCTCTTCAGTTCAACAATTGTAATTGAGGGACGTAAAATGCCTTTATTAATGCGAGAATGCAAGCAGCATTTCAAACCCTTGTGACTTCTCATCTCTTTCCACAGTAGTCTTGTGTATTTCTTTTAGGCAATTCAGAGTCGTATTCCCCTACGACAAACGTGGAAAAGTGCTTACAAACTCAATAACGTCGGAATAGTACTTTACTTCCCGTGGAATTCCCTTCAGCAGAAAGTGCAGCTCGACAGACACATTGACATTAGCCTGTTTTATAGCTCTGCAGCGGTAATATGGGTTAGCGCTGCAAGGCTCTTCCCTCAATCCCCTTACGATACTTAATGAAACTTCAAACGCCGACTTAAATCCACAAGAACAGTTTGATAACAGATCGCTATCAATTAATGCGCATAACATTCTTAGACTAATCTATATACATGTATAGCATCATGTAGTATTTGATTCCTGCACGAAGTCAAACTATTATTAGAACAAAGACCGGCGGAATAGGGAATCTAGTCGTGTTAATTGCGCGGCAGGTATAACGAGCCGGTTTAATCTGAGTTCTCGCTCTACTCTCCTCTCTTGTCTTTCTCTCCTCTCCTCTCTTTCCTTCTCCTCTCTTCTCTCTATTGAGTTGCTGTGGTTTAATGAGTGGCAGGTAGACCTGCTTCCTGCTTTCACACGTGGAAAAAATAGGCCTCTCCCTGCTGGCAGTCCAGGACCCTGGCTGGGCACGGGAAACAATTGATTTTAAGCATATAGTTAATTATGCTTAGAAATTAGACAGCCTCGCGCTACAGAGGGACATGGAGGTTATCGCCGCGTGATTTCCTGCCAGCTCTCACGCGCTCTCTCACGCGCTCTCTCACCCGGAACACAACCTTACAGACATCCATGGGCTAATTGTGAAAGTGTAATATAGGCTCTGTATTGAGTAAAAGAAAAAATGTGACTTACCTTGTCATCTTCCTTCAATGTTTAGGATATATTGTCATTCAGTGATGCAGTACTTTATGACAACACATAAACTAAAGCCATCAACATGTTTTGTTTTACATCCAGCGTTTAACTCTGAATCTGAACACATAGAGAGGGAAAATCTCCAGTCTGGTCGGGATAGGTTCCTTGGCAACACAAAAGAGGTTTATGAAAATAAAGCCGAAAGAATGTCACAGTGGTCGACTTATTATTGAAGACTTTCTTTATACCGAGAAACAAAAAATGTATAGAAACTTTTCTTTCGTGAATTAACTCATTGAAGTGGCTAAAGCCCGGGAGACATTATGCAGCTTTTCTCTGTGATGACATATAGGAATTAATAAAAAATAAAAATCTCTCATGTTTCCATTGTCCTTATCAATATATAATTTTGTTGCGGTAGATATAAAATGTCTTATAAAATATAGAAATATGGGAAATCTGTCAAGGGTTTAAACAAACTCATTCGGCCTAAGTATATTTGTATTACCAACCTATCAATCCTTACCGCCATTGTCGTACAGAGTTGGTACATAAAGACACAAAATTAGTAGCTTAGTAAATCAATAATGATAAACAAACGAATTGTGTATTATTACATAGGTTGTTTAATGTTATATTTTTAGCATTTCAATTATGTTATTAATATGCTGTTGCTTTTTATATTGCTTCATGATAGTTGTTGTTAAAATAATTGTTATTCTGTGTAAAACAAATAAATAATGTTTTATGTATTATTTATAACTATCTTATTTAAAAAAAAATGAAATACCCTCAGATTTATAAACAAAGATACCTGACTGAATGGGGAATAGACGCATGGCAATGTGGTTCATGCCCAGATATGACGGCTAACACTCTTGATTCTATTACCATATGATACATTTATGAATTGCTTTTGTTACAATACTGTCAAATCAAAATGATTGACAAAGTAATAAACGAAACATGCTGTTTTATCTGATTCTGGGATAGAACATTTGCATATTGCGACATTGAAGAGAATATGACAGCCTTGGCACATTTGGGGAGTTAGGGAATCGCTCTGGCAAATAAATAGTGTTTCTGGGGATCGATTGTTGCAATATATAGTTCATATATGCCATTGCAACAAAAGGTTAAATATATATATATATATATATACCTATGAGGCCAACCTGTATAAATTAAGGTTAAATATAGATTAAATATAGATAAATATATAAATATAAATAGATAAATATATAAATATATTTATATTTAACCTTAATTTATACAGGTTGGCCTCATAGGTCTATACAAGTTATGGATTATACCCATATACACATCTATCTCTGTACAGCGTGTATGTCCCGCGGTAGATGTGTCAGTATAATGTTGCTGCATTAGGATAGCACTAATTGGCCAGGTGAAGTTAAGGGCTCATGTGTAGCCACGCCCACATTAGTCTGGACAGAAGAGAAGGAAAGAATGCTGGAGCGGAAATGAACTCCTCCTCCTCCCTCTCTCCTTCTCCCTCTCTCCTTCTGCTTAATGGCTTGCAGGTGGCTGTTGACATTTAAGGCCTCACATCATCTCAGAACAATATGTAGTTGCAACATTTTCTTTCCGAAAATGATTATACATTCAGAATGACATTTTTTATGATGTTTTTTTTTAGAAACAGTGCAGAGACAGTTGATTATGTCAATAACATGCTTAGCCCATTCACTGACAAGTTGTATTTATGTCGTTCGAAGGTAAAGGTTATTCATTGGGTTGATGAAATAAAATGTCCGAGCCTGTATCAGTGCAATTTATATATGTCCTTACTGGCATACATGTTAAAAAATATAATTCCGTGGTTGTCTAGAAGCCTGGGGTCTGTCTTGCCGTCCGTCTCTCTCCGTCTCAGGTGATGACGCCATCCTCCTGACAGACAGTGGTAGGCAGACATTAATACCATATACTGTAATAACGGTTAATAGTGCGCGCTAGAATACACTGAACGTTATGAAACTTTAACAAAGACGAGTCAGAAAACAGGAACAAGTCAAATACTTCATTATCATGTTCTCCAAGGACCAGAGGAACATTTAATTAATTTGTCATTTATGAATGTTTGACAAATATTAGAGAGTATGTAAATATGAGAGGCGTAATGTCTTTTCTGCGGGAGACAGAAGAAATGACCCACAGTCTTCGGGTGATCCATGCATTATACTTCTGTTCCAACTGTGCTTCCAATACGAGCAACATCCTTCCACAACTGACGTGTGAAACAGTGCAGATAAACCAGACATTAAAAAAAAGGAAACATTTGCATCTTTTAGAATTTTACATCGCGTTTTGATGCATTATGACAAATTGTGTTCCTTTGTCGAGTTTAAAACCTCACTGGTATATTACGGCTTGTCTAAACCAAGGGAAAGACTGTTTATAACCTGGTATATTACGATGGCCTAAACCAAGGGAAAGACTGTTTATAACCTGGTATATTAAGATGGCCTAAACCAAGGGAAAGACTGTTTATAACCTGGTATATTATGATGGCCTAAACCAAGGGAAAGACTGTTTATAACCTGGTATATTACGTTGGCCTAAACCAAGGGAAAGACTGTTTATAACCTGGTATATTACGATGGCCTAAACCAAGGGAAAGACGGTTTATAACCTGGTATATTACGATGGCCTAAACCAAGGGAAAGACTGTTTATAACCTGGTATATTACGTTGGCCTAAACCAAGGGAAAGACTGTTTATAACCTGGTATATTACGATGGCCTAAACCAAGGGAAAGACTGTTTATAACCTGGTATATTACGTTGGCCTAAACCAATGGAAAGACTGTTTATAACCTGGTATATTACGATGGCCTAAACCAATGGGAAGAGGGTTTATATCCTGGTATATTACGATGGCCTAAACCAAGGGAAAGACTGTTTATAACCTGGTATATTACGATGGCCTAAACCAATGGGAAGAGGGTTTATATCCTGGTATATTACGATGGCCTAAACCAAGGGAAAGACTGTTTATAACCTGGTATATTACGATGGCCTAAACCAAGGGAAAGACTGTTTATAACCTGGTATATTACGATGGCCTAAACCAATGGGAAAGACTGTTTATAACCTGGTATGTTATGATGGCCTAAACCAAGGGAAAGACTGTTTATAACCTGGTATATTACGTTGGCCTAAACCAATGGAAAGACTGTTTATAACCTGGTATATTACGATGGCCTAAACCAAGGGAAAGACTGTTTATAACCTGGTATATTACGTTGGCCTAAACCAATGGAAAGACTGTTTATAACCTGGTATATTACGATGGCCTAAACCAATGGAAAGACTGTTTATAACCTGGTATATTACGATGGCCTAAACCAAGGGAAAGACTGTTTATAACCTGGTATATTACGTTGGCCTAAACCAAGGGAAAGACTGTTTATAACCTGGTATATTACGATTGCCTAAACCAAGGAAAGACTGTTCATAACCTGGTATATTACGATGGCCTAAACCAAGGGAAAGACTGTTTATAACCTGGTATATTACGATGGCCTAAACCAAGGGAAAGACTGTTTATAACCTGGTATATTACGATGGCCTAAACCAAGGGAAAGACTGTTTATAACCTGGTATATTACGATGGCCTAAACCAAGGGAAAGACTGTTTATAACCTGGTATATTACGATGGCCTAAACCAAGGGAAAGACTGTTTATAACCTGGTATATTACGATGGCCTAAACCAAGGGAAAGACTGTTTATAACCTGGTATATTAAGATGGCCTAAACCAAGGGAAAGACTGTTTATAACCTGGTATATTACGATGGCCTAAACCAAGGGAAAGACGGTTTATAACCTGGTATATTACGATGGCCTAAACCAAGGGAAAGACTGTTTATAACCTGGTATATTACGTTGGCCTAAACCAATGGAAAGACTGTTTATAAGCTGGTATATTACAATGGCCTAAACCAATGGAAAGACTGTTTATAACCTGGTATATTACGATGGCCTAAACCAAGGGAAAGACTGTTTATAACCTGGTATATTACGTTGGCCTAAACCAATGGAAAGACTGTTTATAAGCTGGTATATTACAATGGCCTAAACCAATGGAAAGACTGTTTATAACCTGGTATATTACGATGGCCTAAACCAAGGGAAAGACTGTTTATAACCTGGTATATTACGATGGCCTAAACCAAGGGAAAGACTGTTTATAACCTGGTATATTACGTTGGCCTAAACCAAGGGAAAGACTGTTTATAACCTGGTATATTACGTTGGCCTAAACCAAGGGAAAGACTGTTTATAACCTGGTATATTACGATGGCCTAAACCAAGGGAAAGACTGTTTATAACCTGGTATATTACGATGGCCTAAACCAAGGGAAAGACTGTTTATAACCTGGTATATTACGATGGCCTAAACCAAGGGAAAGACTGTTTATAACCTGGTATATTACGATGGCCTAAACCAAGGGAAAGACTGTTTATAACCTGGTATATTACGATGGCCTAAACCAAGGGAAAGACTGTTTATAACCTGGTATATTACGTTGGCCTAAACCAAGGGAAAGACTGTTTATAACCTGGTATATTACGATGGCCTAAACCAAGGGAAAGACTGTTTATAACCTGGTATATTACGATGGCCTAAACCAAGGGAAAGACTGTTTATAACCTGGTATATTACGATGGCCTAAACCAAGGGAAAGACTGTTTATAACCTGGTATATTACGATGGCCTAAACCAAGGGAAAGACTGTTTATAACCTGGTATATTACGATGGCCTAAACCAAGGGAAAGACTGTTTATAACCTGGTATATTACGATGGCCTAAACCAAGGGAAAGACTGTTTATAACCTGGTATATTACGATGGCCTAAACCAATGGGAAAGACTGTTTATAACCTGGTATATTATGATGGCCTAAACCAAGGGAAAGACTGTTTATAACCTGGTATATTACGATGGCCTAAACCAAGGGAAAGACTGTTTATAACCTGGTATATTACGATGGCCTAAACCAAGGGAAAGACTGTTTATAACCTGGTATATTACGATGGCCTAAACCAAGGGAAAGACTGTTTATAACCTGGTATATTACGATGGCCTAAACCAAGGGAAAGACTGTTTATAACCTGGTATATTACGATGGCCTAAACCAAGGGAAAGACTGTTTATAACCTGGTATATTACGATGGCCTAAACCAAGGGAAAGACTGTTTATAACCTGGTATATTACGATGGCCTAAACCAAGGGAAAGACTGTTTATAACCTGGTATATTACGATGGCCTAAACCAAGGGAAAGACTGTTTATAACCTGGTATATTACGATGGCCTAAACCAATGGAAAGACTGTTTATAACCTGGTATATTACGATGGCCTAAACCAAGGGAAAGACTGTTTATAACCTGGTATATTACGGCTTGTCTAAACCAAGGGAAAGACTGTTTATAACCTGGTATATTACGATGGCCTAAACCAAGGGAAAGACTGTTTATAACCAGGTATATTACGATGGCCTAAACCAAGGGAAAGACTGTTTATAACCTGGTATATTACGATGGCCTAAACCAAGGGAAAGACTGTTTATAACCTGGTATATTACGTTGGCCTAAACCAATGGGAAAGACGGTTTATCTCCTGGTATATTACGATGGCCTAAACCAAGGGAAAGACTGTTTATAACCTGGTATATTACGATGGCCTAAACCAAGGGAAAGACTGTTTATAACCTGGTATATTACGATGGCCTAAACCAATGGGAAAGACGGTTTATAACCTGGTATATTACGATGGCCTAAACCAAGGGAAAGACTGTTTATAACCTGGTATATTACGTTGGCCTAAACCAAGGGAAAGACTGTTTATAACCTGGTATATTACGTTGGCCTAAACCAATGGAAAGACTGTTTATAACCTGGTATACTACGATGGCCTAAACAAAGGGAAAGACTGTTTATAACCTGGTATATTACGTTGGCCTAAACCAATGGAAAGACTGTTTATAACCTGGTATATTACGATGGCCTAAACCAAGGGAAAGACTGTTTATAACCTGGTATATTACGTTGGCCTAAACCAAGGGAAAGACTGTTTATAACCTGGTATATTACGTGGCCTAAACCAATGGAAAGACTGTTTATAACCTGGTATATTACGATGGCCTAAACCAATGGAAAGACTGTTTATAACCTGGTATATTACGGCTTGCCTAAACCAAGGGAAAGACTGTTTATAACCTGGTATATTACGATGGCCTAAACCAAGGGAAAGACTGTTTATAACCTGGTATATTACAATGGCCTAAACCAAGGGAAAGACTGTTTATAACCTGGTATATTACGTTGGCCTAAACCAATGGAAAGACTGTTTATAATCTGGTATATTACGATGGCCTAAACCAAGGGAAAGACTGTTTATAACCTGGTATATTACGATGGCCTAAACCAAGGGAAAGACTGTTTATAACCTGGTATATTACGATGGCCTAAACCAAGGGAAAGACTGTTTATAACCTGGTATATTACGATGGCCTAAACCAAGGGAAAGACTGTTTATAACCTGGTATATTACGATGGCCTAAACCAAGGGAAAGACTGTTTATAACCTGGTATATTACGATGGCCTAAACCAAGGGAAAGACTGTTTATAACCTGGTATATTACGATGGCCTAAACCAAGGGAAAGACTGTTTATAACCTGGTATATTACGTTGGCCTAAACCAAGGGAAAGACTGTTTATAACCTGGTATATTACGTTGGCCTAAACCAAGGGAAAGACTGTTTATAACCTGGTATATTACGATGGCCTAAACCAAGGGAAAGACTGTTTATAACCTGGTATATTACGATGGCCTAAACCAAGGGAAAGACTGTTTATAACCTGGTATATTACGATGGCCTAAACCAAGGGAAAGACTGTTTATAACCTGGTATATTACGATGGCCTAAACCAAGGGAAAGACTGTTTATAACCTGGTATATTACGATGGCCTAAACCAAGGGAAAGACTGTTTATAACCTGGTATATTACGTTGGCCTAAACCAAGGGAAAGACTGTTTATAACCTGGTATATTACGATGGCCTAAACCAAGGGAAAGACTGTTTATAACCTGGTATATTACGATGGCCTAAACCAAGGGAAAGACTGTTTATAACCTGGTATATTACGATGGCCTAAACCAAGGGAAAGACTGTTTATAACCTGGTATATTACGTTGGCCTAAACCAAGGGAAAGACTGTTTATAACCTGGTATATTACGTTGGCCTAAACCAAGGGAAAGACTGTTTATAACCTGGTATATTACGATGGCCTAAACCAAGGGAAAGACTGTTTATAACCTGGTATATTACGATGGCCTAAACCAAGGGAAAGACTGTTTATAACCTGGTATATTACGATGGCCTAAACCAAGGGAAAGACTGTTTATAACCTGGTATATTACGATGGCCTAAACCAAGGGAAAGACTGTTTATAACCTGGTATATTACGATGGCCTAAACCAAGGGAAAGACTGTTTATAACCTGGTATATTACGTTGGCCTAAACCAAGGGAAAGACTGTTTATAACCTGGTATATTACGATGGCCTAAACCAAGGGAAAGACTGTTTATAACCTGGTATATTACGATGGCCTAAACCAAGGGAAAGACTGTTTATAACCTGGTATATTACGATGGCCTAAACCAAGGGAAAGACTGTTTATAACCTGGTATATTACGATGGCCTAAACCAAGGGAAAGACTGTTTATAACCTGGTATATTACGATGGCCTAAACCAATGGGAAAGACTGTTTATAACCTGGTATATTACGACTGGCCTAAACCAAGGGAAAGACTGTTTATAACCTGGTATATTACGATGGCCTAAACCAATGGGAAAGACTGTTTATAACCTGGTATGTTATGATGGCCTAAACCAATGGAAAGACTGTTTATAACCTGGTATATTATGATGGCCTAAACCAAGGGAAAGACTGTTTATAACCTGGTATATTACGATGGCCTAAACCAATGGGAAAGACTGTTTATAACCTGGTATATTACGATGGCCTAAACCAAGGGAAAGACTGTTTATAACCTGGTATATTACGATGGCCTAAACCAAGGGAAAGACTGTTTATAACCTGGTATATTACGATGGCCTAAACCAAGGGAAAGACTGTTTATAACCTGGTATATTACGATGGCCTAAACCAAGGGAAAGACTGTTTATAACGTGGTATATTACGATGGCTAAACCAAGGGAAAGACTGTTTATAACCTGGTATATTACGATGGCCTAAACCAAGGGAAAGACTGTTTATAACCTGGTATATTACGATGGCCTAAACCAATGGAAAGACGGTTTATAACCTGGTATATTACGATGGCTAAACCAAGGGAAAGACTGTTTATAACCTGGTATATTACGGCTTGTCTAAACCAAGGGAAAGACTGTTTATAACCTGGTATATTACGATGGCCTAAACCAAGGGAAAGACTGTTTATAACCAGGTATATTACGATGGCCTAAACCAAGGGAAAGACTGTTTATAACCTGGTATATTGATGGCCTAAACCAAGGAAAGACTGTTTATAACCTGGTATATTATGTTGGCCTAAACCAATGGGAAAGACGGTTTATCTCCTGGTATATTACGATGGCCTAAACCAAGGGAAAGACTGTTTATAACCTGGTATATTACGATGGCCTAAACCAAGGGAAAGACTGTTTATAACCTGGTATATTACGATGGCCTAAACCAATGGGAAAGACGGTTTATAACCTGGTATATTACGATGGCCTAAACCAAGGGAAAGACTGTTTATAACCTGGTATATTACGTTGGCCTAAACCAAGGGAAAGACTGTTTATAACCTGGTATATTACGATGGCCTAAACCAAGGGAAAGACTGTTTATAACCTGGTATATTACGTTGGCCTAAACCAAGGGAAAGACTGTTTATAACCTGGTATATTACGTTGGCCTAAACCAATGGAAAGACTGTTTATAACCTGGTATATTACGATGGCCTAAACCAAGGGAAAGACTGTTTATAACCTGGTATATTACGTTGGCCTAAACCAAGGGAAAGACTGTTTATAACCTGGTATATTACGATGGCCTAAACCAATGGAAAGACTGTTTATAACCTGGTATATTACGATGGCCTAAACCAATGGAAAGACTGTTTATAACCTGGTATATTACGGCTTGCCTAAACCAAGGGAAAGACTGTTTATAACCTGGTATATTACGATGGCCTAAACCAAGGGAAAGACTGTTTATAACCTGGTATATTACAATGGCCTAAACCAAGGGAAAGACTGTTTATAACCTGGTATATTACGTTGGCCTAAACCAATGGAAAGACTGTTTATAATCTGGTATATTACGATGGCCTAAACCAAGGGAAAGACTGTTTTTAACCTGGTATATTACGATGGCCTAAACCAAGGGAAAGACTGTTTATAACCTGGTATATTACGATGGCCTAAACCAAGGGAAAGACTGTTTATAACCTGGTATATTACGATGGCCTAAACCAAGGGAAAGACTGTTTATAACCTGGTATATTACGATGGCCTAAACCAAGGGAAAGACTGTTTATAACCTGGTATATTACGATGGCCTAAACCAAGGGAAAGACTGTTTATAACCTGGTATATTACGATGGCCTAAACCAAGGGAAAGACTGTTTATAACCTGGTATATTACGATGGCCTAAACCAAGGGAAAGACTGTTTATAACCTGGTATATTACGATGGCCTAAACCAATGGAAAGACGGTTTATAACCTGGTATATTACGTTGGCCTAAACCAATGGAAAGACGGTTTATAACCTGGTATATTACGATGGCCTAAACCAAGGGAAAGACTGTTTATAACCTGGTATATTACAATGGCCTAAACCAAGGGAAAGACTGTTTATAACCTGGTATATTACGATGGCCTAAACCAATGGAAAGACTGTTTATAACCTGGTATATTACGATGGCCTAAACCAAGGGAAAGACTGTTTATAACCTGGTATATTACGATGGCCTAAACCAAGGGAAAGACTGTTTATAACCTGGTATATTACGATGGCCTAAACCAAGGGAAAGACTGTTTATAACCTGGTATATTACGGCTTGTCTAAACCAAGGGAAAGACTGTTTATAACCTGGTATATTACGATGGCCTAAACCAAGGGAAAGACTGTTTATAACCTGGTATATTACGATGGCCTAAACCAAGGGAAAGACTGTTTATAACCTGGTATATTACGATGGCCTAAACCAATGGAAAGACGGTTTATAACCTGGTATATTACGATGGCCTAAACCAAGGGAAAGACTGTTTATAACCTGGTATATTACGGCTTGTCTAAACCAAGGGAAAGACTGTTTATAACCTGGTATATTACGATGGCCTAAACCAAGGGAAAGACTGTTTATAACCTGGTATATTACGATGGCCTAAACCAAGGGAAAGACTGTTTATAACCTGGTATATTACGATGGCCTAAACCAAGGGAAAGACTGTTTATAACCTGGTATATTACGTTGGCCTAAACCAATGGGAAAGACTGTTTATAACCTGGTATATTACGGCTTGCCTAAACCAAGGGAAAGACTGTTTATAACCTGGTATATTACGATGGCCTAAACCAAGGGAAAGACTGTTTATAACCTGGTATATTACGATGGCCTAAACCAATGGGAAAGACTGTTTATAACCTGGTATATTACGGCTTGCCTAAACCAAGGGAAAGACTGTTTATAACCTGGTATATTACGATGGCCTAAACCAAGGGAAAGACTGTTTATAACCTGGTATATTACGATGGCCTAAACCAATGGGAAGAGGGTTTATATCCTGGTATATTACGATGGCCTAAACCAAGGGAAAGACTGTTTATAACCTGGTATATTACGATGGCCTAAACCAAGGGAAAGACTGTTTATAACCTGGTATATTACGATGGCCTAAACCAATGGAAAGACTGTTTATAACCTGGTATACTACGATGGCCTAAACCAATGGAAAGACTGTTTATTACCTGGTATATTACGATGGCCTAAACCAAGGGAAAGACTGTTTATAACCTGGTATATTTCGATGGCCTAAACCAAGGGAAAGACTGTTTATAACCTGGTATATTACGATGGCCTAAACCAAGGGAAAGACTGTTTATAACCTGGTATATTACGATGGCCTAAACCAAGGGAAAGACTGTTTATAACCTGGTATATTACGATGGCCTAAACCAATGGAAAGACTGTTTATAACCTGGTATATTACGATGGCCTAAACCAATGGGAAAGACTGTTTATAACCTGGTATATTACGATGGCCTAAACCAAGGGAAAGACTGTTTATAACCTGGTATATTACGATGGCCTAAACCAAGGGAAAGACTGTTTATAACCTGGTATATTACGATGGCCTAAACCAAGGGAAAGACTGTTTATAACCTGGTATATTACGATGGCCTAAACCAATGGGAAAGACTGTTTATAACCTGGTATATTACGGCTTGCCTAAACCAAGGGAAAGACTGTTTATAACCTGGTATATTACGATGGCCTAAACCAAGGGAAAGACTGTTTATAACCTGGTATATTATGATGGCCTAAACCAATGGGAAAGACTGTTTATAACCTGGTATATTACGATGGCCTAAACCAAGGGAAAGACTGTTTATAACCTGGTATATTACGATGGCCTAAACCAAGGGAAAGACTGTTTATAACCTGGTATATTACGTTGGCCTAAACCAATGGAAAGACTGTTTATAACCTGGTATACTACGATGGCCTAAACCAAGGGAAAGACTGTTTATAACCTGGTATATTACGATGGCCTAAACCAAGGGAAAGACTGTTTATAACCTGGTATATTACGATGGCCTAAACCAAGGGAAAGACTGTTTATAACCTGGTATATTACGATGGCCTAAACCAAGGGAAAGACTGTTTATAACCTGGTATATTACGATGGCCTAAACCAAGGGAAAGACTGTTTATAATCTGGTATATTACGATGGCCTAAACCAATGGGAAAGACTGTTTATAATCTGGTATATTACGATGGCCTAAACCAAGGGAAAGACTGTTTATAATCTGGTATATTACGGCTTGCCTAAACCAAGGGAAAGACTGTTTATAACCTGGTATATTACGATGGCCTAAACCAATGGGAAAGACTGTTTATAACCTGGTATATTACGTTGGCCTAAACCAATGGAAAGACTGTTTATAACCTGGTATATTACGATGGCCTAAACCAATGGAAAGACTGTTTATAACCTGGTATATTACGATGGCCTAAACCAATGGAAAGACTGTTTATAACCTGGTATATTACGATGGCCTAAACCAATGGGAAGAGGGTTTATATCCTGGTATATTACGATGGCCTAAACCAATGGGAAGAGGGTTTATATCCTGGTATATTACGATGGCCTAAACCAATGGGAAGAGGGTTTATATCCTGGTATATTACGATGGCCTAAACCAATGGGAAGAGGGTTTATATCCTGGTATATTACGATGGCCTAAACCAATGGGAATATGGTTTATAACCTGGTCTAAACCAATGGGGAGATCACTTTGATGATATGGTCCATTTCTGTTTTGTTTCTTGAGATCATGCGTCTTTAAAAAATGCACATTTGGAAGATTCTGAAATTGTTTCTTAGGCATTTTAAAATTAACCTACCATGAGATTTCAATTTATTTCCTTATACAAATATATAGCAGACCAAAAAATCTTCAATTAATTTTTGTGATAGAGTTATTAAGGGTTAAGGTAAGGATTAAGGTCTGGGATAGGGTTATGAATGGTTAAGTTAAGGGTTAAGGTCTGGGATAGGGTTATGAATGGTTAAGGTAAGGGTTAAGGTCTGGGATAGGGTTATGAATGGTTAAGGTCTGGGATAGGGTTATGAATGGTTAAGGTAAGGGTTAAGGTCTGGGATAGGGTTATGAAGGGTTAAGGTCTGGGATAGGGTTATGAAGGGTTAAGGTCTGGGATAGGGTTATGAAGGGTTAAGGTCTGGGATAGGGTTATGAAGGGTTAAGGTCTAGGATAGGGTTATGAAGGGTTAAGGTCTGGGATAGGGTTATGAAGGGTTAAGGTCTGGGATAGGGTTATGAAGGGTTAAGGTCTGGGATAGGGTTATGATTGGTTAAGGTCTGGGATAGGGTTATGAATGGTTAAGGTCTGGGATAGGGTTATGAAGGGTTAAGGTCTGGGATAGGGTTATGAAGGGTTAAGGTTTGGGATAGGGTTATGAATGGTTAAGGTCTGGGATAGGGTTATGAATGGTTAAGGTCTGGGATAGGGTTATGAAGGGTTAAGGTCTGGGATAGGGTTATGAAGGGTTAAGGTCTGGGATAGGGTTATGAAGGGTTAAGGTCTGGGATAGGGTTATGAAGGGTTAAGGTCTGGGATAGGGTTATGAATGGTTAAGGTCTGGGATAGGGTTATGAAGGGTTAAGGTCTGGGATAGGGTTATGAAGGGTTAAGGTCTGGGATAGGGTTATGAAGGGTTAAGGTCTGGGATAGGGTTATGAAGGGTTAAGGTCTGGGATAGGGTTATGAAGGGTTAAGGTCTGGGATAGGGTTATGAATGGTTAAGGTCTGGGATAGGGTTATGAAGGGTTAAGGTCTGGGATAGGGTTATGAAGGGTTAAGGTCTGGGATAGGGTTATGAATGGTTAAGGTCTGGGATAGGGTTATGAATGGTTAAGGTCTGGGATTGGCTTAAAACTCAAATCTAAAAAACAGCTGAAATAACAACACTCACTGTTGCCCCTATTGGCCGATTCCAACGTCATCTCTCAACTTCCCCAGACATTTATGGATGTTGAAATCTGACCTGTATTATTGGCGACCTTGCTGAACAGTGAGCACTACTTCCATCAAGTAGGCTTAGGTTTGCTCAGTCGTTGTGTTTGATCCCAGTAGTGGACACTTCTTAATTTAAGTTTTTACCTTATCACAATCCATAACCCTTACCTTAACCAATCATAACCCTATCACAATCCATAACCCTTACCTTAACCAATCATAACCCTATCACAATCCATAACCCTCACCTTAAACAATCATAACCCTATCACAATCCATAACCCTTACCTTAACCAATCATAACCCTATCACAATCCATAACCCTTACCTTAACCAATCATAACCCTATCCCAGACCTTAACCATTCATAATCCTATCCCAGACCTTAACCATTCATAACCCTATCCCAGACCTTAACCATTCTGAGTTAATGCCCAAACTTTAGCTTTAACACTTTGAAATTGGACATTTGAAAAACATGGATACATGTCTAAATCTGACTCAAGGCTGTTCAAGGTTGTTGAGCTGTTTCGGACGGTTTTTCAAAGGCATTTCCAGACGTCTTCGGGACTTCTTGAAGATACCCTTGACTGATCCGCCTGCTATTTCAAGGGAAGCTCTTTATCTTGTTCCTATTTGAGATGAGAGATAAGTATGTAGCACTTCCTTGTTGTCATGTGCTGACAATAATAACAAAACAATTACAACCAATTATATATATATATATATAATGGATGATTATCATCGTTTCTATTATTAACCTCACTATTTCTATCACAAGTTTTCAGGGTTGTTCATATCAGTATCCTCACTGTGTTTTATTTGACCTTGGACCACATTCTCAACCCCTCCAGATTTATATGCTTTTTGTGTATCAAGGAGGCTAGTAGTGAGAGGATGACTCTTCAGGCAGACTGCATTGTCTAGTAGTGAGAGGATGACTCTTCAGGCAGACTACATTGTCTAGTAGTGAGAGGATGACTCTTCAGGCAGACTGCATTGTCTAGTAGTGAGAGGATGACTCTTCAGGCAGACTACATTGTCTAGTAGTGAGAGGATGACTCTTCAGGCAGACTGCATTGTCTAGTAGTGAGAGGATGACTCTTCAGGCAGACTGCATTGTCTAGTAGTGGTGGTCCTTCAGGTAGCTGCATTGTTAGGTAGAGCATGGCGCTTGTAACGCCAGGGTAGTGGGTTCGATTCTCTTCAGGGACCACCCTTCATATGTAGAATGTATGCACACATGACTGTAAGTCTTCAGCTTTGGATAAAAGACTCTTCAGTCTGCTAAATGGCATATATATATATATACATAGTAGTGAGAGGATGACTCTTCAGGCAGACTGCATTGTCTAGTAGTGAGAGGATGACTCTTCAGGCAGACTACATTGTCTAGTAGTGAGAGGATGACTCTTCAGGCAGACTGCATTGTCTAGTAGTGAGAGGATGACTCTTCAGGCAGACTACATTGTCTAGTAGTGAGAGGATGACTCTTCAGGCAGACTGCATTGTCTAGTAGTGAGAGGATGACTCTTCAGGCAGACTGCATTGTCTAGTAGTGAGAGGATGACTCTTCAGGCAGACTGCATGTCTTATAACAGTGGGGTGCTGGATCTTAAACTGGTGCTCTCTCTGTGCTGAGAGGGTCGTGTTTCTAACACTGACCATGATATAGGACCGTTCTGTAGGACCATTCTGAAGAACAACTCTGGCCTATACTGGGTTGTCTAACTACTCACACCAACCTATGAAAACTAATCTGCACTATGTACCTCAGCCTCTCTGTCACAGAGGTCATCACAAAGGTCATAACAGAGGTCATAACAGAGGTCATCACGGAGGAAATAGAGCTGAAACTGGGTTAATGTTTGGGATTTATTTTTTACATTTTATTTCACCTTTATTTAACTAGGTGGCCAGTTGAGAACAAGTTCTCATTTACAACTGCCACCTGGCCAAGATAAAACAAAGCAGTGTGACATAAACAACAACATAGTTACACATGGAATAAACAAATGTACAGTCAATAACACAATCGAATTATCTGTATACAGTGTGTGCAAATGATTTAAGGAGGTACGGCAATAAATAGGCCAATCGTGGCAAAGTAATTACAATTTAGCCATTAACACTTGAGTGATATATATGCAGATGAGGATGTGCAAGTAGAAATACTGGTGTGCAACAGAGCAGAGAAACAAAAACAAATATGGGGATGAGGTAGGGAGTTGGTTGAATGGGCTATTTACAGATGGGCTGTGTACAGCTGCAGTGACCAGACAACTGATTCTTAAAGTTAGCGAGGGAGATATAAGTCTCCAAATTCAGTGATTTTTGCAATTCGTTCCAGTCATAGGCAGCAGAGAACTGTGAGGAAAGGCGGCCAAAGGAGGTGTTGGCTTTGGAAATGACCAGTGAAATATACCTGCTGGAGCGCGTGCTACGGGTGGGTGTTATGGTGACCAGTGAGTTGAGATAAGGTTGGAGCTTTACCTAGCAGAGACTTATAGATGACCTGGAGCCAGTGGGTCTGGCGACGTATATGAAGCGAGGGCCAGCCAACGAGAGCATACAGGTCGCAGTGGTGGGTGGTATATGGGGCTTTGGTGACAAAACGGATGGCACTGTGATAGACTGCATCTAATTTGCTGAGTAGAGTGTTGGAGGCTATTTTGTAAATGACATCGCCAAAGTCGAGGATCGGTAGGATAGTCAGTATGACGAGTATGTTTGGCAGCATGAGGGAAGGACGCTTTGTTGTGAAATAGGAAGCCGATTCTAGATTTAACTTTGGATTGGAGATGCTTAATGCGAATCTGGAAGGAGAGTTTACCGTCCAGTCAGACACCTAGGTATTTATAGTTGTTCACATATTCTAAGTCAGAACCGTCCAGAGTAGTGATGCTAGTCGGGCCGGCGGGTGCAGGCACTAAACGGTTGAAAAGCATGCATTTAGTTTTACTAGCATTTAAGAGCAGTTGGAGGCCACAGAAGGAGTGTTGTATGGCATTGAAGCTCATCTGGAGGTTTGTTAACACAGTGTCCAAAGAAGGGCCAGAAGTATACAGAATGGTGTCGTCTGCGTAGAGGTGGATCAGAGAATCACCAGCAGCAAGCGAGACATCATTGATGCATACAGAGAAGAGAGTCAGCCCGAGAATTGAACCCTGTGGCACCTCCATAGAGACTGCCAGAGGTCCGGACAGCAGACCCTCCGATTTGACACACTGAACTCTATCTGAGAAGTAGTTAGTGAACCAGGCCAGGCAGTGATTAGAGAAACCAAGGCTGTTGAGTCTGAGTCAAAAGCCTTGGACAGGTCAATGAAGACGGCTGTACAGTACTGTCTTTTATCAATGGTGGTTATGATAGGACCTTGAGCGTTATGCGGTTATGATAGGACCTTGACCTTGAGCGTGGCTGAGGTACTCCCATGACCAGCTCGGAAACCAGATTGCATAGCGGAGAATTCAAAATGGTCGGTGATCTGTTTGTTCACTTGGCTTTCAAAGACTTAGAAAGGCAGGGCAGGAAAGGCAGGGCAGGATGGATATATGTCTGTAACAGTTTGGGTCTAGAGTCTCTCCCCCTTTGAAGAGGGGGATGACCGCGGCAGCTTTCTAATCTTTGGGAATCTCAGACTATACGAAAGAGAGGTTGAACAGGCTAGTAATAGGGGTTGCAACAATTTCGGCAGATAATTTTAGAAAGAGAGGGTCCAGTGGTTTGTAGGGATCCAGATTTTGCAGCTCTTTCAGAACATCAGCTGTCTGGATTTGTGTGAATGAGAAGCGGGGGGACTTGGGCCAGTTTCTGGGGGGGGGGGGGTGCAGAGCTGTTGGCCGGGGTTGGGGTAGCCAGGTGGAAAGCATGGCCAGCCGTAGAGAAATGCTTCTTGAAATTCTCAAATATTACGGATTAATCAGTGGTGACAGTGTTTCCTAGTCTCAGTGCAGTGGGCAGCTGGGAGGAGGTACTGTCCTTCTCCATGGACTTTACAGTGTCCTAAAACTTTTTGCAATTAGTGCTGCAAGATGCAAATTTCAGTTTGAAAAAGCTATCCTTTGTTTTCCTAACTGACTGTGTGTATTGATTCCGGACTCCCCTGAAAAGTTGCATATCGTGGGGACTTTTAGATGCTAGTGCTGTACGTCACAGGGTGTTTTTGTGCTGGTCAAGGGCACTCAATTCTGGAGTGAACCAAGGCCTAAAGCTGTTCTTAGTGCTACATTTCTTGAATGGGGCATGCTTATTTAAGACGGTGAGGAAAGCAAATTTAAGTGAACAACCAGGCATCTTCTACTGTTGGGATGAGGTCAATATCCTTCCAGGATACCCGGGCTAGGTCGATTAGAAAGTTTGACATTGATGAGGGGTGGTTGTTTGACCGCGGACGCAGGCAATGAGGCAGTGAACGCTGAGATTCTGGATGAAAACAGCAGAGGTGTATTTAGAGGTCAAGTTAGTCAGGATGATATCTATGAGGGTGCCCGTGTTTATGGATTTTTGGTTGTCCCTGGTAGGTTCATTGATAATTTGTGTGAGTTTGAGGGCATCAAGGTTAGATTGTAGGATGGCCAGAGTGTTAAGCATATCCCAGTTTAGGTCACCTAGCAGTACGAACTCTGACGATAGATGGGGGCCATCAATTCACATATGGTGTCCAGGGCACAGCTGGGAGCTTTGGGGGATCTATAACAAGCAGCAACAGTGAGCGACTTATTTCTGGAGAGATGGCTCTTTGAAAGTAGAAGCTCAAACTGTTTGGGCATAGACATGGATAGTTTGACAGAACTATGTAGGCTATCTATGGTAGATTACAATTCCGCCCCCTTCAGTAGTTCTGTCTTGACGGAAAATGTTGTAATTGGGGATTGAAATTTCAGAAATGTTCAGTGGCCTTCCAAAACCAGGACTCAGACATGGGGTCAGGGGACATCAGGGTTGGTGAAGTGTGCTAAAGCTGTGAATAAAATAAACTTAGGGAGGAGGCTTCTGATGTTAACATGCATGAACCCAAGGCTTTTACGGTTACAGAAGTCAACAAATGAGAAGCGCCTGGAGACTACAGGTCCTGGACTCACCTCTATATCACCAGAGGAACAGAGGAGGAGTAGGATAAGAGTACGGCTAAAGGCTATCAGAACTGGTCGTCCAGTTCTTGGGGAACAGACATTAAAAGGAGCAGGTTTTTGGACCCAGTAGAATATATTCTATATAGCCAATAACATATTACTTTGAAGACATTTCATTACAATATATTCAGAGGAGCTTTTTGCTCAAGTTGTTCTTTACTGTTTTGTTGTGTCCCTTTGGTGAGATTATCCCCCGTAGTCAAGGTAACCTGTCTAAATGATTACCACCCCATAGCACTTACATCTGTAGCCATGAAATGCTTTGGAAGACTGGTCATGGCTCACATCAACATCATTATCCCAGAAACCCTGGACCCAATATAATTTGCATACCGGCCCAACAGATCGACATATGACGCAATCTCTATTGCTCTCCACACTGCCCTTGCCCATCTGGACCTACCAGAGAATGCTATTCATTGACTACAGCTCAGCATTCAACAGCATAGTGCCCCTCCAAACTCATCACTAATCAAAGGACCCTGGAACTGAACACCTCCCTCTGCAACTGGATCCTGTACTTCCTGACGGGCCGCCCCCAAGTGGGGATGGTAAGAAACAACACATCTGCCATGCTGGTCCTCAACACAGGGGCCTCTCAGGGGTGAGTGCTTAGTCCTCTCCAGTCCTGTTCACCCACGACTGCGTGGCAGCGCGTGACTCCAACACCATCATTACACAGGGGCCTCTCAGGGGTGAGTGCTTAGTCCCCTCCAGTCCTGTTCACCCACGACTGCGTGGCAGCGCGTGACTCCAACACCATCATTACACAGGGGCCTCTCAGGGGTGAGTGCTTAGTCCCCTCCAGTCCTGTTCACCCACGACTGCGTGGCAGCGCGTGACTCCAACACCATCATTAAGTTTGTCGACGACACAACGGTTTTAGCATGATCAACGGCGAAGATTAGACAGGGAGGAGGTCAGAGACCTGGCAGTGTGGTGTCAGGACAAAACCCTCTCCCTCAATGTCAGCAAAACAAAGAAGCTGATCGTGGACAACAGGAAACAGGAAGGGCCGAGCACGCCCCTATTCACATCAACGGGACTGTAGTGGAGAGAGAACTTCAAGTTCTTCTGTGTCCACATCATTAAGGACCTATCAATGTCTAAACACATCAACACAGTTGTGAAGAAGGCACGACAACGCCACTTCCACATCAGGAGGCTGGGAAGATTTGGTCTGGGCCCTCAGATCCTTGTATATAGCCATTGTGTTACCTGGTACCCCTGCACATTGACTCAGTACTGGTACTCCTGTATATAGTCATGTTAATACCTGGTACTCCTGTATATAACCATGTTAATACCTGGTACTCCCTGTATATAGTCATGTTATTACCTGGTACTCCCTGTATATAGTCATGTTAATACCTGGTACTCCCTGTATATAACCATGTTAATACCTGGTACTCCCTGTATATAGTCATGTTATTACCTGGTACTCCCTGTATATAGTAATGTTATTACCTGGTACTCCCTATATATAGTCATGTTATTACCTGGTACTCCCTGTATATAGCCATGTTATTACCTGGTACCCTCTGTATATAGCCATGTTATTACCTGATACTCCCTGTATCAGTAGCCTAGTGGTTAGAGAGTTGGACTAGGAACCGGAAGGTTGCAAGTTCAAACCCCGAGCTGACATGGTACTAATCTGTCGTTCTGCCCCTGAACAGGCAGTTAACCCACTGTTCCCAGGCCGTCATTGAAAATAAGAATGTGTTCTTAACTGACTTGCCTGGTTAAATAAAGGTCAAATAAAATTTAAAAAAATATATATATATAACCATGCTATTACCTGGTACTCCCTGTATATATAACCATGCTATTACCTGGTACTCCTGTATATAGCCATGTTATTACCTCCCTGTATATAGCCATGTTATTACCTCATACTCCCTGTATATATAACCATGTTATTACCTGATACTCCCTGTATATAACCATGTTATTACCTCCCTGTTTATAGCCATGTTATTACCTGGTACTCCTGTATGTAGCCATGTTATTACCTGGTACTCCTGTATATAACCATGTTATTACCTCCTGTATATAGCCATGTTATTACCTCATACTCCCTGTATATATAACCATGTTATTACCTCCCTGTATATAGTCATGTTATTACCTCATACTCCCTGTATATATAACCATGTTATTACCTGGTACTCCCTGTATATAGCCATGTTATTACCTCATACTCCCTGTATATATAACCATGTTATTACCTGATACTCCCTGTATATAACCATGTTATTACCTCCCTGTATATAGTCATGTTATTACCTGGTACTCCCTGTTTATAGCCATGTTATTACCTGGTACTCCCTGTATGTAGCCATGTTATTACCTGGTACTCCTGTATATAACCATGTTATTACCTCCCTGTATATAGCCATGTTATTACCTGATACTCCCTGTATATATAACCATGTTATTACCTGGTACTCCCTGTATATAGCCATGTTATTACCTCCCTGTATATAGCCATGTTATTACCTCATACTCCCTGTATATATAACCATGTTATTACCTCCCTGTATATAGTCATGTTATTACCTCATACTCCTGTATATATAACCATGTTATTACCTGGTACTCCCTGTATATAGCCATGTTATTACCTCCCTGTATATAGCCATGTTATTACCTCATACTCCCTGTATATATAACCATGTTATTACCTGATACTCCCTGTATATATAACCATGTTATTACCTCATACTCCCTGTATATATAACCATGTTATTACCTGATACTCCCTGTATATATAACCATGTTATTACCTGATACTCCCTGTATATAACCATGTTATTACCCGGTACTCCCTGTATATAGCCATGTTATTACCTGGTACTTCCTGTATATAACCATGTTATTACCTGGTACTTCCTGTATATATAACCATGTTATTACCTGGTACTCCCTGTATATAGCCATGTTATTACCTGGTACTCCTGTATATAGCCATGTTATTACCTGGTACTCCCTGTATATAGCCATGTTATTACCCGGTACTCCCTGTATATAGCCATGTTATTACCTGGTACTTCCTGTATATAACCATGTTATTACCTGGTACTCCTGTATATAGCCATGTTATTACCTGGTACTCCCTGTATATAGCCATGTTATTACCTGGTACTCCCTGTATATATAACCATGTTATTACCTGATACTCCCTGTATATAGCCATGCTATTACCTGGTACTTCCAGTATTTGACCATGTTTTTAACCTGTACTCATTGTATATAGCCATGCTATTACCTGGTACTTCCAGTATTTGACCATGTTTTTAACCTGTACTCATTGTATATAGCCATGCTATTACCTGGTACTTCCAGTATTTGACCATGTTTTTAACCTGTACTCATTGTATATAGCCATGCTATTACCTGGTACTTCCAGTATTTGACCATGTTTTTAACCTGTACTCATTGTATATAACCATGCTATTACCTTGTACTCCCTGTATATATAACCATGTTATTACCTGATACACCCTGTATATATAACCATGTTATTACCTGATACTCCCTTTATATATAGCCATGTTATTACCTGGTATTTCCTGTATATAGCCATGTTATTACCTGGTACTTCCTGTATATAGCCATGCTATTACCTGGTACTTATGTACGCATTTCAAGGTAAATTCCATAACTGTTGAATTCAATTTAAGGTCATTCAATTTAATGCGATTTAATTTAATTTAATGTGATATAATTTAATGTGATTTAATGTAAAGTGATTTGATTTAATTTAATGTGATTTAATTTAAAGTGATTTAATTTAAAGTGATTTAATTTAATTTAATGTGATATAATTTAATATGATTTAATTTAAAGTGATTTAATTTAATTTAATGTGATTAGTTGAAAGTATGACATACAGGGTACAATTATCGCACACAGATACACTAATACACACACAGATACACTAATACACACACAGATACACTAATACACACACACAGATACACTAATACACACACACACAGATACACTAATACACACACAGATACACTAATACACACACAGATACACTAATACACACACATACACTAATACACACACAGATACACTAATACACACACAGATACACTAATACACACACAGATACACTAATACACACAGATACACTAATACACACACACAGATACACTAATACACACACACAGATACACTAATACACACACAGACACACTAATACACACACAGATACACTAATACACACACAGATACACTAATACACACACACAGATACACTAATACACACACACAGATACACTAATACACACACAGACACACTAATACACACACAGATACACTAATACACACACAGACACACTAATACACACACAGATACACTAATACACACACAGATACACTAATACACACACAGATACACTAATACACACACACAGATACACTATACAATACACACACACAGATACACTAATACACACACATACACACTAACACACACACTGATACACTAATACACACACAGATACACTAATACACACACATATACACTAATACACACACAGATACACTAATACACACACAGATACACTAATACACACACACAGATACACTAATACACACACTGATACACTAATACACACACAGATACACTAATACACACACAGATACACTAATACACACACAGATACACTAATACACACACAGATACACTAATACACACACACAGATACACTAATGCACACACAGATACACTAATACACACACACAGATACACTAATACACACACAGATACACTAATACACACACACAGATACACTAATACACACACAGATACACTAATACACACACACAGATACACTAATACACACACAGATACACTAATACACACACAGATACACTAATACACACACACAGATACACTAATACACACACACAGATACACTAATACACACACAGATACACTAATACACACACAGAGATACACTAATACACACACAGATACACTAATACACACACACAGATACACTAATACACACACAGATACACTAATACACCCACAGATACACTAATACGCACACACAGATACACTAATACACACACAGATACACTAATACACACACAAATACACTAATACACACACACAGATACACCAATACACACACAGAGATACACTAATACACACACAGATACACTAATACACACACAGATACACTAATACACACACACAGATACACCAATACACACACAGAGATACACTAATACACACACAGATACACTAATACACACACACACATACACTAATACACACACAGATACACTAATACACACACAGATACACTAACACACACACAGATACACTAATACACACACAGATACACTAATACACACACACAGATACACTAATACACACACACATACACACACTAATACACACACACAGATACACTAATACACACACACATACACACACTAATACACTCATACACACACACAGATACACTAATACACACACACAGATACACTAATACACACACATACACACACTAATACACACACACACACAGATACAATAATACACACACACATACACACACACGCACACACACTAATACACACACACACAGAGATACACAACACGCACATACACTAATACACACACACACACACAGATACACAAACACACACACACACATACACAAACACACACATACACAAACACACACACACACACACACACACACACACACACACACACACACACACACACACACACACACACACACACACACACACACACACACACACACAGATAGAGTGGGGATTAGCAGTAACACTGTAACAGTGGGGATTAGCAGTAGCATTGGAACAGTGGGGATTGGCAGTAACATTGTAACAGTGGGGATTAGCAGTAACATTGTAACAGTGGGGATTAGCAGTAACAGTTGTAACAGTAGGGATTAGCAGTAACATTGTAACAGTGGAGATTAGCAGTAACATTGTAACAGTGGGGATTAGCAGTAACATTGGAACAGTGGGGATTAGCAGTAACATTGTAACAGTGGGGATTAGCAGTAACATTGTAACAGTAGGGATTAGCAGTAACATTGTAATGGTGGGGATTAGCAGTAACATTGTAACAGTGGGGATTAGCAGTAACATTGTAACAGTGGGGATTAGCAGTAACATTGTCACAGTGGAATTAGCAGTAACATTGGAACAGTGGGGATTAGCAGTAACATTGGAACAGTGGGGATTAGCAGTAACATTGGAACAGTGGGGATTAGCAGTAACATTGTAACAGTGGGGATTAGCAGTAACATTGGAACAGTGGGGATTAGCAGTAACATTGTAACAGTGGGGATTAGCAGTAACATTGTAACAGTGGGGATTAGCAGTAACATTGTCACAGTGGAATTAGCAGTAACATTGGAACAGTGGGGATTAGCAGTAACATTGGAACAGTGGGGATTAGCAGTAACATTGTAACAGTGGGGATTAGCAGTAACATTGGAACAGTGGGGATTAGCAGTAACATTGTAACAGTGGGGATTAGCAGTAACATTGTAACAGTCCGGATTAGCAGTAACATTGTAACAGTGGGGATTAGCAGTAACATTGTAACAGTGGGGATTAGCAGTAACATTGTAACAGTGGGGATTAGCAGTAACATTGTAACAGTCCGGATTAGCAGTAACATTGTAACAGTGGGGATTAGCAGTAACATTGTAACAGTGGAGATTAGCAGTACATTGGAACAGTGGGTGTGGAGAGTGAAATTGGACTAAAGACCTGCCTAATCGCCAACGGGCACGTTCTCAAATTCATAATAATTTATTCTGGATGATGTATGGCCCACTGATATGAATCTGATAACGTTGTTTTCATTATTATTCCATACTTTTCATTATTGTCGTTATTGGATTATGTTACACTAAACATAGCTGGGGTTATATTGATGGCAGGCTACACACATATCTTCAGTTCAGACACTGTGGTCCACACACACACACACACACACACACACACACACACACACACACACACACATACACACACACACACACACACACACACACAAAAGAGAAGCCTCATGTGACTCCTCAGATTTTTCATCTTTTAAAAAATGACATATTTTGTTGTTGTTTTTTTTTTGTGTAGCTATTAGCTATCTAACAGTCTTCTGAAGTTGGCTTGATTCTCAGTGTTCAACCACTCATAATTAGCAGCCAACAAGCCATTCCAGTTAGAGCAGCTACCTCTCTCAGCTGGCATGCCTACTGGCAAGGTTGGCAGACTTTTGAAAAACAAGCAATAACTAAATGTACTAAATAAGACTCATATTCCTTTCAATATTTTATCAAGTTTTTAACCGAGGCATAGAAGCATATATAATGTCCTTTAAAAGTCCCAAACAGTCATTTTGATTCCTATGTAAAATAGTATTTTGAGTGACTAAAATGTCAGTCATAATCTTTGTTCTGGATAGAAATGCTCAGAATTAAAAAAGTTTTTTGTTCGTTAATTCTCTCATGGCTAACTACCAGGAAGTTTGAAAAGACAGGTTTAGTGGGCGTAGAAAACACTCATATATTCATGAGTTCTCCTTGACTGACAGCTCTTTGAAACGCCTATGTCAAGTAACTTGGATGCAGTCAGCAGATCATGTCATGACACACAAAGCAACTCAAACAACATTGAAATTGCTTCAATTATGTCAATAATGGTTTATCCATCTCCCGTTTGACATGTCTCTTGTGATGTGGTTCACAGCAGCCCTGACTGATGTGTTGACATGACAACTGCAACTGAGTTTTGAATGGCCTTTTCCCCCCATTTTGTTCCATGCTGGCTGAAGACCTAACTAGCCAGTAGCTAGCTAACATTAGACACATATGAAAGGGAAAACCTATAAGTATATTTGCATTAGATGAATAGGGTAAACTTTCAATTATATTGGCTGACACCCTACAATCAAATGTTGCCACCAGTAGAGTAGATATCTAGCTATATAATCCATGCTCCTCTTCAAACACACCTTCTCTGATGTTGCCACCAGTAGAGTAGATATCTAGCTATATAATCCATGCTCCTCTTCAAACACACCTTCTCTGATGTTGCCACCAGTAGAGTAGATATCTAGCTATTTAATCCATGCTCCTCTTCAAACACACCTTCTCTGATGTTGCCACCAGTAGAGTAGATATCTAGCTATTTAATCCATGCTCCTCTTCAAACACACCTTCTCTGATATTGCCACCAGTAGAGTAGATATCTAGCTATATAATCCATGCTCCTCTTCAAACACACCTTCTCTGATGTTGCCACCAGTAGAGTAGATATCTAGCTATTTAATCCATGCTCCTCTTCAAACACACCTTCTCTGATATTGCCACCAGTAGAGTAGATATCTAGCTATTTAATCCATGCTCCTCTTCAAACACACCTTCTCTGATGTTGCCACCAGTAGAGTAGATATCTAGCTATATAATCCATGCTCCTCTTCAAACACACCTTCTCTGATGTTGCCACCAGTAGAGTAGATATCTAGCTATTTAATCCATGCTCCTCTTCAAACACACCTTCTCTGATGTTGCCACCAGTAGAGTAGATATCTAGCTATTTAATCCATGCTCCTCTTCAAACACACCTTCTCTGATGTTGCCACCAGTAGAGTAGATATCTAGCTATATAATCCATGCTCCTCTTCAAACACACCTTCTCTGATGTTGCCACCAGTAGAGTAGATATCTAGCTATTTAATCCATGCTCCTCTTCAAACACACCTTCTCTGATGTTGCCACCAGTAGAGTAGATATCTAGCTATTTAATCCATGCTCCTCTTCAAACACACCTTCTCTGATGTTGCCACCAGTAGAGTAGATATCTAGCTATTTAATCCATGCTCCTCTTCAAACACACCTTCTCTGATGTTGCCACCAGTAGAGTAGATATCTAGCTATATAATCCATGCTCCTCTTCAAACACACCTTCTCTGATGTTGCCACCAGTAGAGTAGATATCTAGCTATTTAATCCATGCTCCTCTTCAAACACACCTTCTCTGATATTGATTACAAGCCGGTACATATTTAAATGAGGTTAGATAATATTGCGTTACCATTAGTGCATTTGAACTAGAGAGTTAGCGGTCGTGTTACCCTATATCCCATTGATAATGTGGACAGTATGTGGACAGTATCTTTATTATCAAACTGTGCCTATAGTCAGTAGTCATACTTCGATCTGCCATCATCCAAAATTCGTCAAATATCATTTAAAAAAAACACGATTTGGACTGTTCCTTTAAAAAAAGGAATCGCCAGTCAGGAGGATACAGAGCCTAAGAGGTGTGCTTACATATAGATAAAAATAGACATTTGGACACGGAATGAAGCTTTTTGAATAGGGCTCTAGATTGCAGGAAAAAAAAGCTGTTCCAGGTGTTTGAAAAATGCTAAATTCTCCCCCAGCCATCCTTACATACTTTGTGCCCCCTCAGATGTTGATTGTGTGTGACGCCACTGCACACACACACACAGACACACACACACAGACACACACACACACTGCTCCATTCTGATTTGTCATATTTGGTTCTAGTGATTAATAGACAGCCTGGCCCGTATTAATGACAGGGGGAAATATGCCCGTTCTGGATAATTTCGTTAGTTTTGTTTGCAGTTATGTCGTTATTTTCACTGATAGACCCCCGCAGATGCAGTACATTAAATTAAAACGTTGATTTGCTTTTCCGTTAGGGGGACGACCAGACGGTTTTTTTTTTTTAATTTTGGAGAGCAAATGTTGATTTACCTGGTTTTATAGTTTGTCTTCTTGGCAGACTACCAATCGGTTCCGTTTTTATCAAGTTTTTACTTGAAGCGGGAGTGTCAGCTATAGTTTGACATGAATTGCGTGAGTAACAGGTTTTGGAATGCACATGTGCTGCATAGCGTATTTGACAGCGACATTCCGAATTTACCAGATGTTTTTTTCTCTGCAAATCCCTGCTGATTAAAGCTAGAAGTGTACCTATTCTAAAAGCCAAAAAGAACAAAAAAATTGTTTTTATTTACCACTAGATATTATTAGCAAATCCTTGCTTATTGGAGACTTTTGGTTGATAGTTTTCCCAAAGGCCCTCTCAGATGAATGCAAGGTTAAATCAGACCAATCCCGAGACAGAGACCATGTTTGACAGGAGCTGGCATCAACAATGAAGTCGCTGATGACATCATAACACAGAACAATACATGGACATCTAGAATTGACTATAGTCATGTGTACAATGAGGGGTAGAACCTGCCACTCTACACACACACGCACACGCACAGGCGTAAACACAAACAACTTTGCAGAGTTAATGAACCAACATTTTACCTTAGACGTTTGTAGCAATCAACTGGGAGAGCATACAGGCTGAAGAGAGAAGAAGTTGATGATTGTATGAAGATGGTTCAACTGCGGAAATACGTTTTCATAAAGCACTGTACACATCATCATAAAGACCCGTCCCCTTTATTGTCATGTTGTGTATTCTCTATTTAGTCTAAATGAAGGTTCTAATACTAAATAGGCTGTCCTTGTAGAAAACTATAGCAGCAAATTAGAGAGGGTAGTGTGGGATCAAAGGCAGGCGGAATAAGCACGGCTCGCCTGCTTCATTCATCCAGCGTCATAGAGTCTCAAGGCCAACAAGCGTATCTCTCTCTGAAAGGGAGTTCCTATTCAATGTGCAGGTGCGAAGAAGTGTTGCACATTCTACCACATTATGCGAAGGTAGTTAGAGCTCCATGCTCAGACGTACTAACTATGGGGTCTGATTCGCATTGGAGGGAGTCCGCTCATCCATGAAAGTAAAATAAATTCGCGCCTGAAACTGGGGGACGGTGGTAATCCGAACACTTGGGGGCACATTCTGCCGAATCGCGTCATGACTCATCCTTGGCTTTGACTTACTCGACTCTCACAAATTCACAACTTATTGTTAATTTTTGTCCATGAGTCGACTATGTCGAATGCCTATATTGTTGGGTCACGTTTGTTTTTAAAGTGAAATAACATATCCCGAGGGTGTAATCTGAATTGAACCCTACCTCGATAAATATGATTATTAAAACACTATGACCTATTCATATTTGTTTGATGCAGTAGACTTGGATATACTAACAACTAATCTAATCTGTTTGCTTGTTTTTCATCTTAAAACATGACTTTTCGTGATAGAAAAAAATTATAGTCCATTATCCATTATTATGTTTTACTCTGGGAAGCCAAAGTAATTATTTAACTGGAGATAATTGTATCCTACATCCACTTTTTCCCTTTGTGGTGTGGTGAAGTGTCCTTTTTCTCATTTATATATTGACTTGTTTGGTATTGCACCTGTCTTTTGGTTTAGACTATGAGTTCCGGCCGGGCCACTCCATGTCTGGTCATTATGACATGAAATGGAACGTTGAATGGCTTCCAGAACGGTCCGCGCGCTAATCCCCCCATTAAAATAGCTTTGTTCAATAATACTGGACAGTTTCCGGAAATCGGATTACCGCTTCCATGATTTTGCAAAGAAATTATATTTCACACTCACACACGGTTTTAGGACACTTTGGTATGATGCTGAGAGGGCCAAGGACAATAAATTAAATTGATTAATTTCCTTTTTGTAGCATATTTGCTAAATAATATATATATTTTTTTAGTTAATCTGTAATTAATGTAATGCTTGTATATTTTAACGAAAATTACCTTTTTGACATTGAATTAGGCTTGTGTCTTCAGTCTGGTGTTATCTGATATCTTAGACACTGAATTTATACTACCGCGTTACAGGTAAAACTTAGGCTACATATCTAAACAGACTAACATGCAACATATAGAAACATTCAGAGCAAATAACACACCCGTGTGAGATTCTAATAGAACGTTACCTTCATGCATTCATGAACGGAGGTTAGGTATATCTGGTGACTCATAGGATCAGAGCCTGTATACATGCCAATGTTTCAGCTTTAGGTTCCCTTTGGTCAGGAAGATACAGAGGGTTATACGTGTTCTAACGTTGGAGGACATGTAGATACGGCTGATGTTTATTTTCAAGCCTGCGGTATAATCAGACATACTGGTGGCAAACACAGGAAGCTCAGCCAGCCGTAGCTCTAACATGTAAACACACACACACACCACATCTAGGCCAGTAGTTCCAGAGTCTCCGTTCTTAAAGCTGACATAACAGTCTCGTCAGTGGATGATCAGAGCACGCTCATTAATTAAACCTCTCTACTAGTGGGGATTAGCTTGGAAGCAAGCATGGGATGGATCCTAACCCTAATTCTTTGTCACACACGAAAAAGGAGAGTCTGCAACACACGCACCCTTTGCTCCTCCCTTCAGCAGGCCCCACAGCAGACTAAAAACTATGGGTAACGGGGCTTTCAGTTGCGCAGCTCAGCGTCTGTGGAACTCACTTCCAGACACTATTAGGGCTGCAGAGTCTCTGTCCTGTACACAGCTAAAGACTGTGCTGTTCAGAAAAGCTTTCAAGGACCTCTGATAATTCTGTTCTCATGTTCTCCAGATCTGACACCACATGCATATAGCTTTGATTGTTCTCTTTGTTCTATATTTTGGACGGTCTTTAATATTATAATTAATATTCTAATATGATTTATTGAATTAATTATTGTTACTACTATTACTATTATTTACTAAAAATACAAGTATGATGGTAACACTATGTGATGGTCACAAGATGGTCACACTTCTCATTCATGCTGTCCAACCAGCCTTCTCATTCACTCTGTCCAACCAGCCTTCTCATTCACTCTGTCCAACCAGTCTTCCTCATTCACGCTGTCCAACCAGTCTTCTCTATACCTCTGTCCAACCAGTCTTCCCTATACCTCTGTCCAACCAGCCTTCTCATTCACGCTGTCCAACCAGCCTTCTCATTCACGCTGTCCAACCAGCCTTCTCATTCACGCTGTCCAACCAGTCTTCTCATTCACTCTGTCCAACCAGCCTTCTCATTCACTCTGTCCAACCAGCCTTCCCATTCACGCTGTCCAACCAGCCTTCCCATTCACGCTGTCCAACCAGCCTTCTCATTCACTCTGTCCAACCAGCCTTCCCATTCACGCTGTCCAACCAGCCTTCTCATTCACGCTGTCCAACCAGTCTTCCCCATCACGCTGTCCAACCAGTCTTCCCATTCACTCTGTCCAACCAGCCTTCTCATTCACGCTGTCCAACCAGTCTTCTCATTCACGCTGTCCAACCAGCCTTCCCATTCACTCTGTCCAACCAGTCTTCCCATTCACGCTGTCCAACCAGCCTTCCCCATCACTCTGTCCAACCAGTCTTCTCATTCACTCTGTCCAACCAGCCTTCTCATTCACGCTGTCCAACCAGTCTTCTCATTCACGCTGTCCAACCAGCCTTCCCATTCACTCTGTCCAACCAGTCTTCTCATTCACTCTGTCCAACCAGTCTTCCTCATTCACGCTGTCCAACCAGTCTTCCTCATTCACGCTGTCCAACCAGTCTTCTCATTCACGCTGTCCAACCAGTCTTCTCATTCACGCTGTCCAACCAGCCTTCCTCATTCACGCTGTCCAACCAGTCTTCTCATTCACGCTGTCCAACCAGTCTTCTCATTCACGCTGTCCAACCAGTCTTCTCATTCACGCTGTCCAACCAGTCTTCTCATTCACGCTGTCCAACCAGTCTTCTCATTCACGCTGTCCAACCAGTCTTCTCATTCACGCTGTCCAACCAGTCTTCCCTATACCTCTGTCCAACCAGTCTTCCCTATACCTCTGTCCAACCAGTCTTCCCTATACCTCTGTCCAACCAGCCTTCTCATTCACGCTGTCCAACCAGTCTTCTCATTCACGCTGTCCAACCAGTCTTCCCTATACCTCTGTCCAACCAGTCTTCCCTATACCTCTGTCCAACCAGTCTTCCCTATACCTCTGTCCAACCAGTCTTCCCTATACCTCTGTCCAACCAGTCTTCCTCATTCACGCTGTCCAACCAGTCTTCTCATTCACGCTGTCCAACCAGTCTTCCTCATTCACGCTGTCCAACCAGTCTTCCCTATACCTCTGTCCAACCAGTCTTCTCATTCACGCTGTCCAACCAGTCTTCTCATTCACGCTGTCCAACCAGTCTTCTCATTCACTCTGTCCAACCAGTCTTCCTCATTCACTCTGTCCAACCAGTCTTCCTCATTCACGCTGTCCAACCAGTCTTCCCTATACCTCTGTCCAACCAGTCTTCCTCATTCACGCTGTCCAACCAGTCTTCCCCTCTAGAGTGAACACATTTCTAACAGGGAACATTGAGCTCTGGTCAAAGTAGTGGACTTTGTAGGCAATTTAGGAAGTCAACTTTATGGTGACTCAACTACTGTGATTCCCTCACCAAGCTATAAAGGGGTGACTGTAAACTGTGATATCCTCACAGAGCTATAAAGGGGTGACTGTAAACTGTGATATCCTCACCAAGCGATAAAGGGGTGACTGTAAACTGTGATATCGTCACAGAGCTATAAAGGGGTGACTGTAAACTGTGATATCCTCACCTAGCTATAAAGGGGTGACTGTAAACTGTGATATCCTCACAGAGCTATAAAGGGGTGACTGTTAACTGTGATATCCTCACCAAGCTATAAAGGGTTGACTGTTAACTGTGATATCCTCACAGAGCTATAAAAGGGTGACTGTTAACTGTGATATCCTCACAGAGCTATAAAGGGGTGACTGTAAACTGTGATATCCTCACAGAGCTATAAAGGGGTGACTGTAAACTGTGATATCCTCACAGAGCTATAAAGGGTGACTGTAAACTGTGATATCCTCACAGAGCTATAAAGGGGTGACTGTAAACTGTGATATCCTCACCAAGCTATAAAGGGTGACTGTAAACTGTGATATCCTCACAGAGCTATAAAGGGGTGACTGTTAACTGTGATATCCTCACCAAGCTATAAAGGGTTGACTGTTAACTGTGATATCCTCACCAAGCTATAAAGGGGTGACTGTTAACTGTGATATCCTCACAGAGCTATAAAGGGGTGACTGTAAACTGTGATATCCTCACAGAGCTATAAAGGGGTGACTGTAAACTGTGATATCCTCACAGAGCTATAAAGGGGTGACTGTAAACTGTGATATCCTCACAGAGCTATAAAGGGGTGACTGTAAACTGTGATATCCTCACAGAGCTATAAAGGGGTGACTGTAAACTGTGATATCCTCACCAAGCTATAAAGGGGTGACTGTAAACTGTGATATCCTCACAGAGCTATAAAGGGGTGACTGTAAACTGTGATATCCTCACAGAGCTATAAAGGGGTGACTGTAAACTGTGATATCCTCACAGAGCTATAAAGGGGTGACTGTAAACTGTGATATCCTCACAGAGCTATAAAGGGGTGACTGTAAACTGTGATATCCTCACCAAGCTATAAAGGGTTGACTGTTAACTGTGATATCCTCACCAAGCTATAAAGGGGTGACTGTAAACTGTGATATCCTCACCAAGCTATAACGGGACTGACGTAAACTTCCAATATATGTCAGCTACTATAGACTATAGATACAGTATAATAGATTTTACAAGTCCAGAGTTATGGCAGATTAATGTAACATATGCTTGTATTGTAACTGTTGCTAATGCTCTGGGCTTCCCTCGTCTAATGTAATGACAGATATGTATGAGTTAAATACATGCTCTGGGCTTCCCTCGTCTCATGTAATGACAGATATGTATGAGTTAAATACGTGCTCTGGGCTTCCCTCGTCTAATGTAATGACAGATATGTATGAGTTAAATACGTGCTCTGGGCTTCCCTAGTCTCATGTAATGACAGATATGTATGAGTTAAATACGTGCTCTGGGCTTCCCTCGTCTAATGTAATGACAGATATGTATGAGTTAAATACGTGCTCTGGGCTTCCCTAGTCTCATGTAATGACAGATATGTATGAGTTAAATACGTACTCTGGGCTTCCCTCGTCTCATGTAATGACAGATATGTATGAGTTAAATACGTGCTCTGGGCTTCCCTCGTCTAATGTAATGACAGATATGTATGAGTTAAATACGTGGTCTGGGCTTCCCTAGTCTAATGTAATGACAGATATGTATGAGTTAAATACGTGCTCTGGGCTTCCCTAGTCTAGTATAATAACAGACTTATAGGATATGATGCATGAATTAAGTTGTTTTTTCAACTAAATATTACCTGGTTTCACAGGCTTTTTTTTGTCTACTCAGTTTTTATTCAAAGTGTTTCAGGAATTAAAAAAAAAAGGCACAGTCATCTTAAGATGTGTTTGCTCAACTTTTCTCATATGTTCATTCAATTCTAAATTATTATTTGAGTATCTGCCCTGCATTTATCTTACACCTATGATCATGCCGTGCTTGTTTATTTGTTCCGGAAATTATTTTCAACATGACTTTACCTGGGATTAGAACTCACAACCTGTTGGTGAACAGCATTCTGAAGTTCCTGCTTTGTCACCGTGGCGCCGTCAATGAATCATTACACTTGTTGTGATACACTTTGCACGTCAAAGTAAAATCTCAGCTCTGTTTAAAGTACACTCGAGAACAAATATTTGATATATCATAGTGTTTAAGGAGTAACGCTACAACAAAGTCATACGCCCCGACATTAGACAACTATACTGATGAAAGTTATTTTGATTCATGAAATAAGTCCATCAAATTAAAGATGAGAGAATAGTCAGGTTCATTTACAATTGATGCAGACATAGTGATGTAGCTGGCACATCGGAATGCAGTGAACCAAGAGGTTGTGATGTCAAATCCCAGGTGAATTCATGTTGGGTAATAATAAATAATTACTGACAATGTCGTCAAATATATAAGTTGGAAACATTGTATGTTGTTTGCAGGTTGTGTTAGAAGCTGCATTGACTTTTTTTGTTAAAATTCCCAAATAATAATTTATTGTTGATTGAACAATATGACACAAGTTGAACAAACGCAAAATTTTACATTTTTATTTTTGCCAACATTTTAGGAAGTTGGAGCTAAATTTGGGAGACCAATTGTGTTTTTTTCTCAGGTAACACTTGGACAGAAAAGTTCAGTACACATAAAAAGCCTGTGGAACCAGTTACTTTATAATAATTAATTGAAACAACTGGATTTGTGGGTGTTTTTTGTTTTTTTTACAGAGACACGTAGCCTAGTGGTCAGAGGGTTAAGTCAGTAACCGGAAGGTTGCCGTATTGAGTCCCCGTGCCGACTATATAAACACTAACGTTCTTCTCCTGAACAATGTCATTGTAACTGTTCTTAACTGACTTGCAGAGTTCAATTAAAAAATATATAATTTTGTTATACCATTCCGTCGTCAGTCCTTGTTTAATCTTTTGACGGCTGGAATTATAAGATTTGGACGGTGCAACACATCCGGGACAAAGAAGTCTTTCCGTGTTATATGCGTCTTTGTAAAAATGGTAGAATCACTCCGATATTATGTCCTGCTTCAAAGACTCTTGGCTTCAATTCAGACTGAACTATATTTGAACCAATTCAGGCACACGAGCTGATGTTAAGGAGAGGAATCTACCGTTTGGTTATTTGTTGTAATGTTAATTATTCATTATTTTATGTGGGGCACTTGGACAGAGTAAATACACGCACCAAATGAATAAACATCTAAACGTATCAGGCATTGGGGACTCCCGCCTTGTTCGTGCCTCAGAATGGCTTATGTTCTGCAGCGGGTTCTGCAGACTCTGCCTCTTTACGACAAAATATGCCTCAGATCCTCGTAAAATAATTTATGTGCATGTCTTAATTAGTGCATAACAGTGCTTGGTGTATGTTTGAAATTATGGAATAAATGAAGACAAAAACCCGTTGATAGGCTATTATTGTATATGTTTTTAATAAGAGGAATGTTCATGTTATTAGAAGCATAATGCTATTACATATTAGCTAGCCTAAACGCCCGCGTGCACTACAATTAGCTCAGTCACATAGGAAACTTCACCTATTTGGAGATCTCTAAAAACCACTGTTTACGTGGTCGTGCCCATTCCCCTCAACACCAAACACGTAGCTTATACGCTGCTCTTCTTAAAGAAAGCAGAGCCCAGTAAACGCAGTCTTCAGTTCACAGAACCCACAGTAAGTTCACAGGACGCATCCAAGCAGCTTTGCAATGCAAGTCTATTATTCGGAGAATACGTTGCGTAATTCTATCGGCTTCTCTTTTGATAGTTGTAAAAATATAGCAAAATAACATTTTCTCTTTATATTGAATAGAAAGACCATAGATGACCGTTTCCTACCCCATGGGCAGCAAATATTACATTCTTTTGAAGAGGCGCCGAAGTCCTCGGACATGGTCCCATATTATTCGAGTTTGACTCGGCTATTGCTATAGAAATCTTAATTCACCGTGAGGACTCACCGTCATGAAGAAATGGCTCTTTGTGTTAAAAGATCTTTGAAGTCTGGATGAGAATATACGAGCCTTTCATCAAACCCTTCCCGCATCTCCCCTGCAGAAAACCACACTTTATCTAAGAGAAAAATAGATCCCACACAAATAAGACATGGACATGACCAGTGAAGAATATTTTCACAAAATAAAATGTGGATTTTCTTTTAAAGAATTGTTTTGTGATTTTCCAGTGTTCAGGGATGATGTAAGTTTAGAGGAAACTAAATGCTAAATACAACCCCGAGGACAATGGCTTATTTTCAAAGTGTCTTTATGTTTTTTTGCGGCTGCACGTTGGCCAGAGCCTAAAGCAGTCGAACGTCACAGCAACACATAAAACATTAACATTGTTCAGACGAAACAAAAAAAAAAACTAAAAGTGTCTGTTGTCCAATATGGGTCCAACATGTTTTCAACCCTTACGCCGGGTTCTGTTATAAATGGTACCTGAGATTAAATAAGCCACAGAATGGCAGAAAGGCTCGCTGTTGAATATAGTGATAGAAACGTGTTTGGTCTCACGGCTCCATTAAAAAAAAGACTGGCGTTATTCGTCTCTGCTGTCTTGTTATACATGAGTACAGCATGTGAGATTCGAGGCGTTTTAGAGCGCCCTGTCATGTATTGGTTAACAGTACCCTGATAATATGTACATTCGAATAAATTCGTTGTTTTTACGTCTCTATCGATATTAAAAAGTCAAGGCCCAGAAAAGGAAAATGACATTTTTTTTATCATACACGATTTATTCAAAATACTGACAAATTACAAGGCAGTTTGGTACACATTTCGAGTGTATTTTCTCGATAGGATCACATTTTAATAAAAATGCATTACTAACAAATATTGACAAGAATTACAAAATCACAAAATGCCCACGTTGACGAAACATTTATGAATTGATTGTAATAATATCAAATAGACTATATGAAAACGAGTCAATCAATAGAGTAGACCATCACAAATGGAAACACATTTTCTTGCGTGAAACTCCAAACGTTTCAATTATTTAATTTATACAAATAAGTGTAGCAAACAATAAAAAAAATTGCTGAAATACCAAAGCTTACAAAATGACTGTTACCACCTACATACACATCGAAACGTATCAATTTACAAATATACATGTTTTTAATATATTGAAACACTTTGGTTCGATGATACAAAAATGCTCATGTCAGATTCAAAAAATAAATTAAAAAGATATTGAAGTCAAAACTAGATTTACAAAGTAATACAGCAAAATACATGCGTACAATAACCGAGTACGAGAAGAATACATGTTTTTCCAAACACATTGGGATAGAAGAGCGCTATCAGAAGATACATTCGGCAGTGTCTAATTTGTCCGATATGCCAGACAGTACATTGAATGATTTGGGCCTTAGAAAACAGACCTTTTCGATGTGTTAATTTTGTAAGTCCGCGGGTATATTGGAAAATATCTTCAATAACTTTTAGAATGATTTTCTGGGCCAGTTTTGGTTAGAAAGCGTCCCTTGGCTCCGGGTGTCTGTAGTGCGTCTCATCCCCGGGATCAGGGCTGGAGGAGCCGCTGGGAGGTGTCTGAGTTCCGCTCGCACCAGAACTATGACAGACGTACCACTCACTTAAATTGGCGGGTTGGGACGAGGGTGCTGGTTCTGAGAGCGACGAGGCCCCCGGCTCTCGGCCTAAGTCCGATGATGGGGACACTAATGACGGAGTTGAAGACTCGTAGCCAGAACTTGGTGGTGGAGACTTGCAGTGCACTTTCATGTGTTTTCTGAGAGAGCTGGGGTGTGTGTAGGATTTGTCACAGCCTCTCACTTTGCAGTTGTACGGCTTATCGCTGGTGTGCACGTGGGAGTGCTTCTTCCGGTCACTGCTGTTGGCGAAACGTCGGTCGCAGCCGTCAAACTCACATTTGAAGGGTTTCTCACCTGAAATAAGTGAACAAAAGTTAGGCTTCAGACAACCCAAAAGCATAAATCAAAACAGCTGCTTTATTTTGGGGTTGGTGATGCATGGCCACATGTGACATCAGTTATGTCAAATAAAACCATATTGGCCTTTAGTGTATTGCCTATTGTACTTGACCCAATGAAGAGCTGAGTTCCTTCAGGACAGCCCAATGAAGAGCTGAGTTCCTTTAGGACAGCCCAATGAACCAGCTGAGTTCCTTTAGGACAGCCCAATGAACCAGCTGAGTTCCTTTAGGACAGCCCAATGAACCAGCTGAGTTCCTTTAGGACAGCCCAATGAACCAGCTGAGTTCCTTTAGGACAGCCCAATAAACCAGCTGAGTTCCTTTAGGACAGCCCAATGAACCAGCTGAGTTCCTTTAGGACATCCCAATGAACCAGCTGAGTTCCTTTAGGACAGCCCAATGAACCAGCTGAGTTCCTTTAGGACAGCCCAATGAACCAGCTGAGTTCCTTTCGGACAGCCCAATGAACCAGCTGAGTTCCTTTAGGACAGCCCAATGAACCAGCTGAGTTCCTTTAGGACAGCCCAATGAACCAGCTGAGTTCCTTTAGGACAGCCCAGTGAAGAGCTGAGTTCCTTTAGGACAGCCCAATGAACCAGCTGAGTTCCTTTAGGACAGCCCAATGAACCAGCTGAGTTCCTTTCGGACAGCCCAATGAACCAGCTGAGTTCCTTTAGGACAGCCCAATGAACCAGCTGAGTTCCTTTCGGACAGCCCAAAGAACCAGCTGAGTTCCTTTAGGACAGCCCAATGAAGAGCTGAGTTCCTTTAGGACAGCCCAATGAACCAGCTGAGTTCCTTTAGGACAGCCCAATGAACCAGCTGAGTACCTTTAGGACAGCCCAATGAAGAGCTGAGTTCCTTTAGGACAGCCCAATGAACCAGCTGAGTTCCTTTAGGACAGCCCAATGAACAGCTGAGTTCCTTTAGGACAGCCCAATGAACCAGCTGAGTTCCTTTAGCACAGCCCAATGAACCAGCTGAGTTCCTTTAGGACAGCCCAAAGAACCAGCTGAGTTCCTTTAGGACAGCCCAATGAACCAGCTGAGTTCCTTTAGGACAGCCCAATGAACCAGCTGAGTTCCTTTAGGACAGCCCAATGAACCAGCTGAGTTCCTTTAGGACAGCCCAATGAACCAGCAGAGTTCCTTTCGGACAGCCCAATGAACCAGCTGAGTTCCTTTAGGACAGCCCAATGAACCAGCTGAGTTCCTTTAGAACAGCCCAATGAACCAGCTGAGTTCCTTTAGGACAGCCCAATGAACCAGCTGAGTTCCTTTCGGACAGCCCAATGAACCAGCTGAGTTCCTTTAGGACAGCCCAATGAACCAGCTGAGTTCCTTTAGGACAGCCCAATGAACCAGCTGAGTTCCTTTAGGACAGCCCAATGAACCAGCTGAGTTCCTTTAGGACAGCCCAATGAACCAGCTGAGTTCCTTTAGGACAGCCCAATGAACCAGCTGAGTTCCTTTAGCACAGCCCAATGAACCAGCTTAGTTCCTTTAGGACAGCCCAATGAACCAGCTGAGTTCCTTTAGGACAGCCCAAAGAACCAGCTGAGTTCCTTTAGGACAGCCCAATGAACCAGCTGAGTTCCTTTAGGACAGCCCAATGAACAAGCTGAGTTCCTTTAGGACAGCCCAGTGAACAGCTGAGGTCCTTTAGGACAGCCCAATGAACCAGCTGAGTTCCTTTAGGACAGCCCAATGAACCAGCTGAGTTCCTTTCGGACAGCCCAATGAACCAGCTAAGTTCCTTTAGGACAGCCCAATGAACCAGCTGAGTTCCTTTCGGACAGCCCAAAGAACCAGCTGAGTTCCTTTAGGACAGCCCAATGAAGAGCTGAGTTCCTTTAGGACAGCCCAATGAACCAGCTGAGTTCCTTTAGGACAGCCCAATGAACCAGCTGAGTACCTTTAGGACAGCCCAATGAAGAGCTGAGTTCCTTTAGGACAGCCCAATGAACCAGCTGAGTTCCTTTAGCACAGCCCAATGAAGAGCTGAGTTCCTTTAGGACAGCCCAATGAACCAGCTGAGTTCCTTTAGCACAGCCCAATGAACCAGCTGAGTTCCTTTAGGACAGCCCAAAGAACCAGCTGAGTTCCTTTAGGACAGCCCAATGAACCAGCTGAGTTCCTTTAGGACAGCCCAATGAACCAGCTGAGTTCCTTTAGGACAGCCCAATGAACCAGCTGAGTTCCTTTAGGACAGCCCAATGAACCAGCAGAGTTCCTTTCGGACAGCCCAATGAACCAGCTGAGTTCCTTTAGGACAGCCCAATGAACCAGCTGAGTTCCTTTAGAACAGCCCAATGAACCAGCTGAGTTCCTTTAGGACAGCCCAATGAACCAGCTGAGTTCCTTTCGGACAGCCCAATGAACCAGCTGAGTTCCTTTAGGACAGCCCAATGAACCAGCTGAGTTCCTTTAGGACAGCCCAATGAACCAGCTGCGTTCCTTTAGGACAGCCCAATGAACCAGCTGAGTTCCTTTAGGACAGCCCAAAGAACCAGCTGAGTTCCTTTAGGACAGCCCAATGAACTAGCTGAGTTCCTTTAGGACAGCCCAATGAACCAGCTGAGTTCCTTTAGGACAGCCCAATGAACCAGCTGAGTTCCTTTAGGACAGCCCAGTGAAGAGCTGAGTTCCTTTAGGAAAGCCCAATGAACCAGCTGAGTTCCTTTAGGACAGCCCAATGAACTAGCTGAGTTCCTTTAGGACAGCCCAATGAACTAGCTGAGTTCCTTTAGGACAGCCCAATGAACCAGCTAAGTTCCTTTAGGACAGCCCAATGAACCAGCTGAGTTCCTTTAGGACAGCCCAATGAACCAGCTGAGTTCCTTTAGGACAGCCCAATGAACCAGCTGAGTTCCTTTAGGACAGCCCAATGAACCAGCTGAGTTCCTTTAGGACAGCCCAATGAACCAGCTGAGTTCCTTTAGGACAGCCCAATGAACCAGCTGAGTTCCTTTAGGACAGCCCAATGAACCAGCTGAGTTCCTTTAGGACAGCCCAATGAACCAGCTGAGTTCCTTTAGGACAGCCCAATGAACCAGCTGAGTTCCTTTAGGACAGCCCCATGTTTTTATTGATGATCATCTACAGGATTTGAATTGGTTGCATATGGAACTTCTATTTCCCTATTAAACAAACTCTGTTAAAGCGAAACAAGTAGTTATGGCCCTCATTGAAATGTAGCCTCCTATTTCAACATTGGCCATTTCAACTATGCACCTAAGGGAGGAAATTAATGTAAATAAAACAACATTTGTCTTGATTATCCTGTAATATCTAGCCCTTAGGACATGTAGCCTATGCAGCATGTTCTGGCAAAAACATAACGGGTGAACTAATTACTTTGAAATCCTACTACGCTGATTCCTCTAATGCAAGGCCATGTAGTCAGGCAGCTATAGGCATAGCAAGAGAGAATATATAATTACTCCATTCTAATGACACGGGCACGTTGAATATCAATTTGACCTTCAGCTGTTGGACTGAGAGGCAATCAGGGATATTAGTGTAGTACACGAACACGTCTCGGGAACACACCCCAGGGGAAGCACCGGTCATAACCACACGAACACGTCTCGGGAACACACCCCAGGGGAAGCACCGGTCATAACCACACGAACACGTCTCGGGAACACACCCCAGGGGAAGCACCGGTCATAACCACACGAACACGTCTCGGGAACACACCCCAGGGGAAGCCCAGTCATAACCACACGAACACGTCTCGGGAACACACCCCAGGGGAAGCCCAGTCATAACCACACGAACACGTCTCGGGAACACACCCCAGGGGAAGCCCAGTCATAACCACACGAACACGTCTCGGGAACACACCCCAGGGGAAGCACCGGTCATAACCACACGAACACGTCTTGGGAACACACCCCAGGGGAAGCCCAGTCATAACCACACAAACACGTCTCGGGAACACACCCCAGGGGAAGCCCAGTCATAACCACACAAACACGTCTCGGGAACACACCCCAGGGGAAGCCCAGTCATAACCACACGAACACGTCTCGGGAACACACCCCAGGGGAAGCCCGGTCATAACCACAGACCCTGGTAGGTTTTAAACATGATACTCTGGACCAGGGGCCTTGGGAATCAACACATGCGCAAATCATTTAACAGATTTCTACTTAAGGAATGTGAGCAAATTATATGAATAATACATGCGGAGGCATGAATGGATTCAGCATAAAGTGGTCAGAGTCATATTAGACACTGTTCTGACACATCGTTTTCAAAGGCCTTAATTAAGGAAGGCTTCTGACTTAGGTCGAAACGTCAGTATTGAAAAGGGAACATGTAGTACATTGAAATCAGAACAGTAAACTCCATTACACATATCAAGCAGGTAGGGGATTAGACAGGCTGGAGAAGCGGGTCAGTGCTCCAGCTAAACCCTACCAAGCAGGTAGGGGCTTAGACAGGCTGGAGAAGCGGGTCAGTGCTCCAGCTAAACCCTACCAAGCAGGTAGGGGATTAGACAGGCTGGAGAAGCGGGTTAGTGCTCCAGCTAAACCCTACCAAGCAGGTAGGGGCTTAGACAGGCTGGAGAAGCGGGTCAGTGCTCCAGCTAAACCCTACCAAGCAGGTAGGGGCTTAGACAGGCTGGAGAAGCGGGTCAGTGCTCCAGCTAAACCCTACCAAGCAGGTAGGGGATTAGACAGGCTGGAGAAGCGGGTTAGTGCTCCAGCTGAACCCTACCAAGCAGGTAGGGGATTAGACAGGCTGGAGAAGCGGGTCAGTGCTCCAGCTAAACCCTACCCGTTACACTGTTACAGCCCCCCTTATAGCCTATTCCTACTACTACTAATACCACTACTAAAACTACAGCTACTACTCTTACCAATACAACAACTACTACTACTACTACTACTGCTAGTACTAATGCTGCTACTACTACTAATACCACTGCTAAAACTACAGCTACTACTCTTACCAATACTACAACTACTACTACTCAAACTACTACTAGAACAACTACTACTTCTACTACTGCAGCTACTACTACTACTAATGCTGTTACTACTACTACTACCACAGTAAAACTACAGCTACTACTACTACTACTACTGCCAGTACTAATGCTATTACTACTACTACTAATACAACTGCTAAAACTACAACTTCTACTCTTACCAATACTACAACTACTACTACTACTACTACTAATACAACTGCTAAAACTACAGCTACTACTCTTACCAATACTACAACTACTACTACTCAAACTACTACTAGAACAACTACTACTTCTACTACTGCTAGTACTAATGCAGCTACTACTACTACTAATGCTGTTACTACTACTACTACCACAGTAAAACTACAGCTACTACTCTTACCAAAACTACAACTACTACTACTACAACAACTACTACTACTACTACTACTACTACTGCCAGTACTAATGCTATTACTACTACTACTAATACAACTGCTAAAACTACAGCTTCTACTCTTACCAATACTACAACTACTACTACTACTACTACTACTAATACAACTGCTAAAACTACAGCTACTACTCTTACCAATACTACAACTACTACTACTCAAACTACAACTACAACTACTACTACTACTACTGCTAGTACTAATGCTGTTACTACTACTACTAATACCACTGCTAAAACTATAGCTACTACTCTTACCAATACTACAACTACTACTACTCAAACTACTACTACAACTACTACTACTACTGCTAGTACTAATGCTGCTACTACTACTACTACTGCTAGTACTAATGCTGTTACTACTACTACTACTACAACTAATGCTAGTACTACAACTACTACTACCACCACCAATTACCACCGCTACTACTACCACTACGACTACCACCACCAATTACCACCACTACTACTACCATCACCACCACCAAAACCACCCCCACCACCACCACTACTACTACTATGACTACTAATGCTGCTACTCCTACTAAAACTTCTACTACCACTACCACTAATACTACTACAACTAATGCTAGTACTACTACTACTACTACCACCCCCAACTACCACCACTAGTTCTACCACTACATCTACCACTACTACCACCACTACTACTACTACTACTACCACCACAACTACTACTACTAACACCACCACTACTACTTGTCCTGCTACTACTTCTACTACTACTAAAACTACTACTACTACTACTACAACTACTATGACTACTAGTACTAATATCACCACCACAACTACTACTACTAAAACTATTACTACCTACTACTAATATGAAAATTACTTCTAGAACTAAAACTGCTGCTACTACTACTGCTACAACTACTACTACTAGAACTGATACTGCTACTACTAACTAAAACTATTACTACTACTACTAATATGAAAATTACTTCTAGAACTAAAACTGCTGCTACTACTACTACTAGAACTAATATTACTACAACAACTACTACTAGAACTGATACTATGACTACAACTACTACTACTGACTTCTGCTACTACTACCACCACCAATACCACCACAACTGCTACTACTACTACTACTAGTACAGCTAATACTACTACTACTACTACTACTATTACCGCTAGTACTAATGCTAATACTTCTGCTACTACTACTAATGCTACTACTCCTGCTCTTCTACTACTGCTACTGCTACTACTGCTACTACTACTGCTGCTACTACTACTACTACTACTACTACTACTACCACCCCTACTACTTCTACTACCACCACCACCACCACTACTACCACCACCACCACCACTACTACCACCACCACTACTACTACTACCACCACCACCACCACTACTACAACCACCACTACTACAACTACTACTATGACCTCCACAACTACTACTAATACTACTACTACTAACACCACAAATTACCACCACTACTACTACCACTACTACTACCACCACCAATTACCACCACTACTACTACCATCACCACCAGCAAAACCACCACCACTACTACTACAACTACTACGACTACTAATGCTGCTACTACTACTAAAATTTCTACTACCACCACCACTAATACTACTACAACTAATGCTCGTACTACAACTACTACTGAAACAACCAATACTACAACTAGTACTACTCAAACTACTACTAGAACAACTACTACTTCTACTACTGCTAGTACTAATGCAGCTACTACTACTACTAATGCTGTTACTACTACTACCACAGTAAAACTACAGCTACTACTCTTACCAAAACTACAACTACTACTACAACAACTACTACTACTACTACTACTACTGCCAGTACTAATGCTATTACTACTACTACTAATACAACTGCTAAAACTACAGCTTCTACTCTTACCAATACTACAACTACTACTACTCAAACTACAACTACAACTACTGCTAGTACTAATGCTGCTACTACTACTACTACTGCTAGTACTAATGCTGTTACTACTACTACTACAACTAATGCTAGTACTACAACTACTACTACCACCACCAATTACCACCGCTACTACTACCACTACTACTACCACCACCAATTACCACCGCTACTACTACCACTACTACTACCACCACCAATAGCAAAACCAGCCCCACCACCACCACTACTACTACTATGACTACTAATGCTGCTACTACTACTAAAACTTCTACTACCACTAATACTACTACAACTAATGCTAGTACTACAACAACTACTACCACCCTCAACTACCACCACCACTAATACTACTACAACTAATGCTAGTACTACAACAACTACTACCACCCTCAACTACCACCACTACTACTACTGCTACCACCACAACTACTACTACTAACACCACCACTACAACTTCTCCTGCTACTACCTCTACTACTACTAACACTACTACTACAACTACAACTTCTTCAACTACTATCATTATCCCTACTACTACTAATACTATCACCACCACTACTAAAACTATTACTACGACTACTAATATGAAAATAAAACTGCTGCTACTACTACTACCATTATTACCACTACTACTACCTGAACTACTACTATTAGAACTGATACTACTACTACAACTACTACTACTGCTACTACTAGTACTACTACTAGAACTGATACTACTACTGCAACTACTAAGACTTCTGTTACTACCACCACCAATGCCACCACAACTGCTACTACTACTACTACTAGTACTTATGCAGCTACTACTGCTATTACTACTATTACCGCTAGTACTAATGCTAATACTTCTTCTACTACTACTACTACTACTACTGCTCTTCTACTACTGCTAGTACTATAACTACTACTACTGCTACTACTACTACTACTACTACTGATCTTCTACTACTGCTAGGACTATAACTACTACTACTACTAGTACTACTACTACTACTACTACTGCTCTTCTACTACTGCTAGTACTATAACTACTACTACTACTACTACTGCTACTACTCCTGCTCTTCTACTACTACTACTGCTACTACTACTACTACTACTATATATATATATATATATATATGTAAATAGTATTAATAAGATTAACTCATTACTAATCACATATTTAATAAGAACAAGAAAAGAAGAAGAAAAAGACAGACAGGAAGTTATAACATTGACCTGTATGTTCCTTTGTCTTCTTAGCCATGAGTCATGATTCCTCAAAAATAGGTATAATTAGCATTATTATTATAATTCTAGTTGACTATTCAGTTCCAGGCTCAACAACATATCTCAACAGAGTCTCTTTGACAAAATCAAGGTACAGTATATATCTTTCAAATATATCCACGGGTTGTGCATGTCGTGGTGTATATATATATACTGGCTCCAGCAACAGGTCAGAAACAGCCATGTATTTCCACTCCACTATATAGCTACTACCGCTGCTTTGTGAGAGTTCAAAACAGTAAGCAACACCTTCTCTCTGACGTGTTTGATTCCATGTCCCCACAGCAGGCAAAGCAACAGTCGGACAGAACAGTCCGTGTAGGCCTCAGTCTCTTTTCTGACGGCATGTTTTGGCACAAACAAGAGAGTGCACACGTCAAACGCCTGAGTGAGAGAACTTTCCTAGCTTTACCCGCCTAGTATTATCTATGCACAACTCTGGACCACTTGGAACAACTCACAACAAACACGTCGGAAATTAAATCGACCAACAACCCACTAACTATTGCGTAATATTTACATTACGCTCAATTTTATGCCAACATGTGGGTACCCTAGATATTGTTGATTTGAAATTCCATGATGAAAATATTACCTTTATAAACATATAAATATATATATATATATATATATATCAGATAAATAATCACTTGTTTTATTGGACCATTATGAAATTACAAATAATATTTGTTTCCCTTTATTTTATGTTGTGGCTAATGTACAGCATAGCTTTAAAAATAATATTTCATTTAAATGCAACATCGAATAGAAATGTGAATTTAGCTCGAATGTGGAATGGCATTCAAGCCATTGATGATTGCAGAAAATTCAAATCGTAACCTCTACAAACATTTGAGGATGCATTATTTACCGGTGCCTCTGAAATGTAAATAAAGCCACTTACCTGTGTGAGTCCTCTTGTGGATCTTCAGGTTCTCCGAACGGGCAAACACTTTTCCACAGCCGGGGAAGGGACATGGAAATGGTTTCTCTCCGGTGTGCACTCTGATATGATTTACAAGTTTGTACTTGGCTTTAAATGGTTTTCCTTCTCTCGGACACTCTTCCCAGAAGCAGATATGGTTAGCCATCTCCGGGCCACCGACGTGATCAACCGTCACATGCGTTACCAGCTCGTGCATCGTGCCGTAAGTTTTGGAGCAGAGTTTTTTCGCCGAGTGTTCCGGTTCGTGCCACTTGCAGATTAGTTCTTGCTTTATCGGCTGCCTCATGTAGCGGAAGAATGCACCGGCTCCGTGGTGGTGGGCGCTGAGGTTCATGTTCAGATGGTTCAGACCGCCGTAGCCATGTATTGTCGAGGCGGAGAACGGATCAGCCCTGGAGCTCGCCACTTGACTCAAGTGATCAGACCTAACGTACATTTCGCTAGGTATTCCTAACCTTATTTGTCCATTCATGGCCTGGCCACCTGGTGCTCCGCTAGAAGACTGCTCATGGTGGAGTCCGGAGAAGAGGGCATGGCTACCAGCATCAGGGTGATGGCCGTAGTGTCCCAGATAGCTACCTGTTGTTGAGACAAACATTCCGTGATGAGAGGTTGATCCGGGGCTCTGGTCGGTCAGTACCGGCATGGCTTGAGCTGTCAGATCTCTCCGAATGAGGAAATCCCTACCTGTGGCTGCGGATAACGCCTGGGCCGTGTGGGACATGGAATAGGGGACTGGAGCCGCCTGCACCGGGCCAAAAGCTCCCGTTTGACTGGAGACCACTTCACTGTGGCCTGCCATATGATGATTGTGGTGGTGATGGTGGTGTGGGTAATGATGGGCTGGGCTGATTTTGAGGGCCGCGGAGTGCCCCATGTGTTCTGGCCCGAATGGACTCGGCCCCAGGCGGGGTTCCGCAGTAATCTCCCCAGGGTGCGAGTGAGCCATTGAGTGTGGATGGCTGCTGAACCCCGGGAAGCCTGTCACGCTCTGAGGGGTATGGTGGTGATGATGGTGATGGTGGTACGCCCCTGCCAAGTCAACTAATCTCAGCGCCGTGTTCCGTTTGGAAATCGTAGGGTACATCACATGGTTTCCCAAAACATCCATGCTCATTACTCCTAATTCTAGAATAACTTGACAGCATGCAAAATAATAATGATGATGACAAATATATTTTAATCGCAATGAAAAATACAGAAAAAAAACTAAAATATACAAAAAAAAACTAAAATATAGAAGGAAAAAAACTGTTCTAAGTTCTAAAGTGGCTGCATGGAATCGCATTCGGTTGGCCGGCAGCAGCAGGACGCTTTGATAGTGAATAGAGATTCATGGTAGGCGCTGCAGCCCGTGGAGCTAAACAATCACCCCGCCTTCTAATTGGTCAGAGCCCCGTGATTGACGTCACTTGTGACAGTTTCCAATGTGAAGAAAATTGTTTTTAGTGACAGCAAAGCAGCCAGAGCGCCTGCGCCGAGCCTCAGGCAACAATTGGAAGAGAAAGATGTATTTGTATTGCAAAGGTTATTGTACTTTAAACTTCAAAAGTTAAAACGTTAGGTATAGCTGTCGTATCTTCTACTGACTGACTAAGAGTTATGGAATCGCAATGTACCCACGTTTTGCTATAAGCAAACAACACCTACAATAATAGTCAGGGAAAGTAGGCCTGAAGGCAAAGTAGCCCCACTAAAAATGTTGTAGGCTACAGATAACAATTACTAGACAAACACAGCTTCAGATAACAATTACTAGACAAACACAGCTTCAGATAACAATTACTAGACAAACACAGCTTCAGATAACAATTACTAGACAAACACAGCTTCAGATAACAATTACTAGACAAACACAGCTTCAGATAACAATTACTAGACAAACACAGCTTCAGATAACAATTACTAGACAAACACAGCTTCAGATAACAATTACTAGACAAAACACAGCTTCACAACTTACGAAAATACAATGACATTGAAATTCATAAAATGTAGCCTTTAGGTACAGTTAGAAAATTTGGTAGTAGCGAAAATATTTTCAAACATAGACTAGTCCCTTTCTCGAAAGCAATTATCCGAGTTGGGGAGTTTTTACGCATCACTCAAAGGCCAAAAAAAGATACGATAAGATAAAGAAACGTCCTCCGCACCGCAACAACCCTCCTTGCTCACTGCGCTTCCTCCTCTTCGTCGCGGGATCGGTTTCTGTGTATTAGTGAATAGGGGCGACGCCGTCCATTGTCCCGGGGAAAAGTAATGGAACCGACCTGTTGTTATGATACGGGCTAATTTCGTAACAGAGCCATGTCGGATTGAGACCCTGAACGGGAGCGGTTCAGGGGAACGGGAGGTGGCGCCTGATGAACAGCGCAGAAAAAGGCAAGAGTGGTAGAGATTTAAGCCCAAAATAAGACTTGCTAAAATATGAGTTATACTTGGCAATGATACTCTGAGAGAGGGCCGTCCACTGGTGAAGGAAACGGCTGTCGAAAACATAAAAGTTCATCTTCTTGAGAATTCACTGCTATCAAATCAACAACCCAGTGACCACACTACTTTTAGACTTCACCTTAAATCATAAAACGTATTTAGAATGTTTTTAATTATTATGTTACAAGATGGGAGTTAATCACGTTTTTCCTCTCCACTCGTAAGACTTTTTTTTAACCAATGCGTGAAGATCCATGATGTTACATCCCATTTTTAGGAGGAAGGCTGTAAGTTTGCTCGGGGGACAAAAAAAAACCTATAACGTGTGTGTTGAAGAATGTATGTCTGAAAACTAAATATGTATGATACATATTATGTATTTTAAAGGGGAAATTATTGGTAGTAAGCATTGGGGTATTAAGCATGTCGACATATGCGTAAGTTTGCGTAAGTTTGTGCGTAAGTTTGTTAATTTATGCATAATAGTTGATTTTGCGTAAAAGTTGGTGATTATACAATAGGAAAAAAAGCTAAACATATATATTTAAAAACTAACAACGTCCACTGGTCGCCCGGTCGTCTGTGCTATTTGCTATGCTGTCGTGTTTTGTGCATGTCATTAAGCCTACACTAGACCTAAACATTCAGATACATAATTAAAGGAACTGAGCTGCGATGTGATATCATTAACATTTCCACCAACGCTATTTTACTGCTTCTATGTTATTCATTTCTATTAGTCACCATTATCAAATGTTTTGTCATGGGTCCTCCCCACTAAAGCGTTGCATATTTTTTCTTCCCTTCCAACTTCAACATTTTGTAAATCCATGCATGCACAAATTAGTGCATATTAATCCACAGTTACTTAAATACTATTATTTTAATATAAATAGCATGTGCCCTTTATCTTAATCAAATCAGTCGGAGACAAATAGGAATTGTTCTGTGAATTGACCCAAAAAAGGGGTCAAACCGTTACCATTAGATTCATGTCAAATATCCCATGTATATCTGTTTCGCTATTAGTCGGATTATAAAGTGTCCATAGCAGTCAATCATTGGGTTGTTGTCTCAGAGAGCGTTGGGTATTTCAGAGGCAGTAAAGACTTCATTTCTTTTGACAGCGTGTCACGCAGATTTAATTCGTGTATCAGTATCAGTGTATCAGTAAAAAAAATAAAAAAAATAAAAAAATAATAATAATAATAATAATAATAATAATAATAATAATAATAATAATAATAATAATAATAATATTGCGTTAGTATCTCAATAAAGTGGCCATTACAAGTACAGCTAGAGTAACTTTTTGGCTCGATTTCGTTTTTTAGACTTTTCTTGTTGTCTCAAAACATGCAGGCAAGAAGTACATCGGCAACTTTTGTACTAGCCTACCGAACACTGCACACTGCTCAAAATGCTAGACACCCCCATCCAACTACCCATGTGAGGACCACTCCTCACTTCTTCCTGAACACTGCACACTGCTCAAAATGCTAGACACCCCCATCCAACTACCCATGTGAGGACCACTCCTCACTTCTTCCTGCGTGTGTATCAGTTACCTGAACCAAAGCAAATGCACGTCACTTGAGAATCATATTCACTATTGACAACGCCACGTCAAGCACGTCATAAATAAGTAAATACGACGTGACCATGGCTATGATTAAGAAATGGCCTCTGCTTCAGGGGTCTGATTCAGACTTAGGAAATGTGCACCTTCCCTATGCACGCCATTTCTCAGCACCTCTCAGTAGTTGGTATTCAGACTTACCTTATGCAGGTGGGTAACGGTCTTTGCAGGCGTGGTTCCCTTGCGGGCACTGAATACATTTAATTCAACACGCTGAAACCCCTCCCACTTGCTGGCCAACATATTTTCTCGTGGAGTTTTCATTCAATATGAGTTTCAGGACATTTATGTTAAGCCATCCCGTTAAATGTGGTGTTTCTTCACGATAGAACGGTTCAGAATATTAAGGATCCTTTTCAGCACCAATTGTTAGACTTAAAAATAATCTGATCTTGAATATTATTTCGGGTTAGGAAAGTATTTATTAATAATACATTAAAACACTGTTTTGGAGAGTCTTTATGCAGGATATATATTGGTGAATAAAAACAAAACAATGTTTTGATTAATCCCGAAGCTGCCAAATTCAAATGTTCAATCCATGAAATATTATTGTAAAGTGGAAAAAGTGTACAATGGGGTTTGATCAATAGTCCTTTAAATGTACCCTAATAATCCTCGCTAATCATGGAGCTGTGATGACAACTGTCCAGTCGTCGTGAACCGTGCGCCAGGCTCCAGGTTTAAACTGCTACGTGTGGTCTGAAGTTAAATGATTATTCAAATGCAGTAGGCTTCATATCATAAATTATTTAACAACTTGTAATAGGTAAGCCAAATATGATCCACTACTGCTAGCGATCCTCAGGATCAACCACACGAACGTGACAGAGGAAAGAAATGTCAACTAATGATGGAATTGTTTGATGCTAAATGTAAGGAAACTAACAACTAAAGTGACATTTACAAATGTATACTGATAGAACTGACGGTGGCTACTGATATTGTTTAATATTTAAAGGGATACCAAGTGTTTAAAAAAAATACAGTGAAAAGTCGGGCATACAATTACACCGTTCTAGAAACCATAAATCATCTATGTATGTTTGGCCCTGTACGCCATTTGCGCATGTCTACAGAAGCCTATAGCTTGGCTCTCCACATTTCATCCCTGAAAGTTACAAGGCCAGCATCTCATGAACTTCACTGCGGAAAATGTGATACGTTGATATGCTTCAGCTTTCTGCCATATCACTGGTTTCACATTTGTCTCTAGTGATTTTAAGGTAAAATAGATCTAAAATAATTTTCATTTCTATTTACAATCTCCTGATCCGAAAAGATTTACTCATTTACCCAGCAGCTCTGAGCAAAAGCTCTTATCTGTAAAGGACAGTACATGGAGAAAGAAGGGTGTCATTTCTATCAGAATAAAGAAAGTACATGTTGCTCCACTTGAAACCGACAGGTTGATCGACCTTATTGATTGTTTCTTCGCAACGTAAAAGTGGTGGAATTAAGAGGGACTTAAAGTCAGAATACAGCATATCTGCAGACACAGCCCCAAAACACATTAAAATCTGTGATCTCCAACCCCAAACGAATAGAGGGGTTAATAGCATACCACTATCGTGCTTAAATTCAAGGTCAGAATGCGTGTATAGAGAATAGTGCATAAACAGTGGTTTACCTTAAATTTACGTGCACTTAACTCGGGTAGGAATCACCCCCTCCCCCCTCTCCCACCCCGGTGCCTAGTGTAGGGTTGTTGTAGTCTGCAGAGAGAGAGAGAGAAGCATCTCGAGAACACACTGCAGTAATGTATATAGACTTAGTTATTCCTGGTCCAAGATGAGCTCTCTTGTAAACAACTAGAAAGAAAACGGATAGGGACCAAGCCCAGACCATATCCTTGCAATTCCCAAAACGCGTAACGCGTTTATAGGCTATATACATACACTGTATACATATTTTGTAACAAATAACTCGTAGCACTTGCCTTTCACCAATCGGAATTAGATTGCCTATCTAAAATTAAATGCATTTCAGAATAAGGCCTATTTTAACGCAATTAAAATCAGTTGTTAGACACCGTATGATATACTTAAATATCACTATTACAATATCACCATCACAGTTATGTTATGTTTAGATCAAAGCAATGCCCTTTAGCCTGTCTTATCGACCATAACTTACTTAGAGGCCTCCACTGATGGAATCCATATCATTGGTCACCCTGATGTAGAGGTTCTCCGAATCAGTCAACAACGCATGCGTCAATCACCGGATACTTCCTATGGCAGATACATTAGTCAAAATAAACATGTATGATTCAACTATGAACCATGTTTGCTTTCTGTTGGTTTATTTGAGGGTTCCCCGACACCTTTTATGTGTTTGGAAGTCCTAGAAGAATTTATTTCTTCCTTTCTCAAAGTCACTTCGACACACGTGTCATCCTGACCGTTTTCCACCTGTTGAAGGGTCGTCCAGATTTGTGTGTGTGTTGTGGTAGTCTACTTAAAAACTTGCTAAAAGTTGCACGGAAAAAGATTGAGAACTCTAGACTCTGTTGTCTTCACGTTTGTCTCTCTGGAGTGTATGAAGCAGAAACTGGCAGTCAAGATGATATTTTAATGGTTCATATGGCACGTCTGTTCATGTGGCTTTGAACTCCAGCAGCCGGAGGTTCCAGCAGCGAGCCCCGCAAATCCCACTTGATAACTTCGACAACCCACAACGTTCTACATACAGGTTAGGGTAGTGCAGGCTATTACCAGTTTTCAAACAGGAGAGCTTGAGATATCATTATTATAATTATTTTAAATAAAGGATTATTATGTTTCTTTATGATGATAACTTTTTGTATTCTTTTTGGGACACTCTTGTCAGCGTGTGTTTTAGGTGAGAATGGTGATGTGAGAGTCCTGACTGCAAATGCTCCCTTTATGAGGCTTCTGCAAAAATAACAGGAATGTATAGAGAGAGAGGGAGAGAGAGAGAGAGAGAGAGAGAGAGAGGGAGGGAGAAGGAGAGAGGGAGAGAGGGTAGAGAGACAGAGAGAGAGAGAGAGAGAGAGAGAGAGAGAGAGAGAGGGGGGAGGGAGAGGAGAGAGGGAGAGAGGGTAGAGAGAGAGAGAGAGGAGGGATAGAGAGAGAGAGGAGAGAGGAGAGAGAGAGGGAGGGAGAGACAGAGGAGGGAGAGAGAGAGGGAGGGATAAGGAGAGAGAGGGAGAGAGAGAGAGGAGGGAGGGAGAGAGGGGAGGGAGAGAGAGGGAGGGAGGGAGAGAGAGAGGGAGGGAGAGAGAGAGGAGAGAGAGAGAGGAGGGAGAGGAGAGAGGGAGAGAGAGAGAGAGGGGGAGGGAGAGAGAGAGGAGAGAGAGAGGGAGAGGAGAGAGAGAGAGAGGAGGAGAGAGAGAGAGAGAGAGAGAGAGAGAGAGAGAGAGAGAGAGAGAGAGAGAGAGAGAGAGAGAGAGAGAGAGAGAGAGAGAGAGAGAGAGAGAGAGAGAGAGAGAGAGAGAGAGAGAGAGAGAGAGAGGGAGAGAGAGGGAGAGAGCGAAAGAGAGAGGGAGAGAGGGAGAGAGAGAGAGGGCGAGAGAGAGAGAGAGAGAGCAAGCTGCAGAATAGAGTTCACAGGCAACTGTAGTCAAGGCCCTATATGTTTTAATGGTCACAAAGAACACCTGACGTGTAAATAGCAACACGTGAAGTGCAAACTTCGACGACAGCTTCATAAACGAGGGGCTGTATGCACACGGCGTGATGAGTACCTAGGGATTGTAACTTCAGTGTTTTTCAACATTGACATGACATTCGATCTGATCTGACCAATGAGTTGTATTGTTGTACACGCCTGTATCATGGTACGTGTATGATTATTATTAGTCACATTTTCATGTCATTGTGGCCTTATGTTATTGTTTAATGTCTTGTCACATATTGACGTTTGGGTCATGTTGTAGGATTCCCACGTAACGTTAGAAAAACGCAATATATTGTGTATAATCCTAACTCACACTTGAACGGAGAGAGGAGGGGGGGGGCGGGGGGTGAGTGTTCTTTTCTGTTCCCCTCTCATCCGCCGGACATTTCACTGAATCCAAAGATCGCCATGGAAATCAACAAAGACACCGCCATGCCCTCAACTTGTGTCCTATGAAGAAGACAAAAGGCCCAGATCAACAACAAAGAGTTTGTAGTATACTGCCTCTCAGTCTCTGTGCTGTCAGAGAAAGATTGCGCAACAACAGTATTAAGCGACACATTGACTTCTTGTGCAGCCGAATGGCCATGCTCAACAACAGAATCTGCACACAACTTAATGCTCGCAGAAAGTGTATTTTAATATTGCATGGAGAGAATGGTTGTTGCTATGCATTAGTTGCAGAGGAACATGCACGCGTTTGACTTTTAGCAGTGTATAGTGTGACTGAAAAGCCGACGACTGTCTACATTTTCACACCGTCTATTGTTGCTTTTATATTTCTCAACTTTCTTTCTTGTGTTATTCAGCCGTTTAACCAAAACCACAGTCAGCAATCTCACAATACCTGGGATTGATGATGCACGCGGACCAATAGGAGAGGGGCCACGGCACGCGGATTGTTATTTGATGGGTGAACGTTGGTAGGGGGATAGGGCGTCCTCCAATGAGTGTCTGAGTACCGGGTCACATGTTGCCCCCCCACCCCCCCACCCAAACCCTTCCTCCCCATTCATCAGGGGTGGACTGTGTTGTCTTTTCAATTCATTTATCTGCAGGAATGATTGCGACTATCAGTCTACTGCTCACCGCTTGACTGGGGAGGTGAAAGTTTCGCCACAGGAAGAGAAACCGCAAAATACAATATTGTAGCCTCCGTGATTCGCGTGTGGATCGGATGAGAGGAAGAACAGGAAACATTCCTATCTTGTTTTAGGTAAATAGAACATATGTGGATTGGAGTTTGCTCAGCTCAGTAAAGTCCGCTAGATATTTTTTTTGCATGCAGAACGCAGAGATATAGAGGTATAGAGGTCAGAAGAATATCTGTGCATGATTTTTAATTCCTGCTCTCAGTTGCCTCATTGAGTTGTAGACTGACGGAAGATGCTGCTGGACGCAGGACCCCAGTACCCCACCATAGGAGTCACTACGTTTGGCTCCTCAAGGCATCACTCAACAGGCGAAGTAACAGAACGAGAAGTGGCTTTGGGGATAAATCCATTCGCAGACGGGATGGGCGCATTTAAAATCAACCACAGCTCCCACGACCTTAGCTCCGGCCAGACGGCGTTCTCCTCCCAGGCTCCCGGCTATGCTGCTGCCGCTCTGGGTCACCACCACCACCCAACCCACGTCAGCTCCTACTCCACGGCAGCATTCAACTCCACCCGGGACTTTCTCTTCAGAAACCGGGGCTTCGGAGACGCAACCAGCGCGCAGCACAGCCTGTTTGCCTCCGCAGCGGGAAGTTTTGCAGGGCCACATGGACACTCTGATGCCACCGGGCACCTGCTCTTCCCGGGACTCCACGAGCAAGCCGCCAGCCATGCGTCATCTAATGTCGTCAACAGCCAGATGCGCCTTGGCTTTACTGGGGACATGTACGGCCGGGCTGACCAGTATGCCCACGTTACGAGCCCCCGCTCCGACCACTACGCCTCCTCCCAGTTGCATGGCTATGGCCCTATGAACATGAACATGGCGGCTCACCACGGGGCAGGGGCCTTTTTCCGATACATGAGGCAGCCCATCAAACAAGAGCTCATCTGTAAGTGGGTCGAGCCCGAACAGTTGTCGAACCCCAAAAAGGCTTGCAACAAAACTTTCAGCACGATGCACGAGCTCGTGACCCACCTGACAGTGGAGCATGTCGGGGGACCGGAGCAGTCTAACCATATCTGCTTCTGGGAAGAGTGCGTCAGAGAAGGAAAACCATTTAAAGCCAAGTACAAACTGGTAAATCATATCAGAGTGCACACCGGAGAGAAACCATTCCCATGTCCCTTCCCCGGCTGTGGAAAAGTGTTTGCCCGATCGGAGAACCTGAAGATCCACAAGAGGACTCACACAGGTAAGAATCAAACGATCACAATATCCACTCCAAAAGCCGTTTGCGTAATACATGTTATGCTACTATAAGTTCAATGTTTTGATTATGTTTGTTTAAATACTATTGTTCATATAATACCAAATTGCTTTATTTAGTCATGTGCCACTACAGCCTAGTGTTTCTATTCTGTGCCTGTGAGAATTCAATAGGTTGTGAAATTGGACAATGTGACATGCTGTTGCGTTGTTTATCTTAGCGGCACGAGTAAACATGGCATCACAACAACATATTCATGAATACATAGCTTACAGCAATTTCATATATTTTGGTTAAAAAAAAACGAATGCTGTAATATACCTGAAGATAATGTTTTGTCGTGTTCAATGTGGTGGTAGCCTAAATTCCCCCACCACACTGAAATGTTCATGTTAAATTGGAATATGTACGTATTTATATATTTCATTGTGTAACATTTAAAAAAAAAATCTAAATATATATATCTATATATATATATATTTGTTTAGGTGAGAAGCCTTTCAAGTGTGAGTTTGATGGCTGCGACAGGCGGTTTGCTAACAGCAGCGACCGGAAGAAACACATGCACGTCCATACATCTGACAAGCCTTATCTCTGCAAGATGTGCGACAAGTCCTACACACATCCCAGCTCTCTGCGGAAACACATGAAGGTACATATGGGGTTTACTTTTACATGTTATATTCCATTTTATTTATAATGTATATATTTTTTAATTCCTACAGCATTTCGAGAATGAAAGTGCATGCATAAAATTGCAATAGCCTACATTCCAGCAAACACGAACACAGAAACAGCAGGGAGACGCCATGCAGCAAATGCAAATACCTGTTGTGTCTTCCTTCATAGAGCCTCTCTGTTGTCATATCCAAAACATTGCATCATGCATTTTAATGTCTGGACATTTAAAGTGGTTTATCGTGAACAGGCTATTATTATTTATTATACTCACAATTAAGAATCAAACTGGAAGCCTGCATATTTCTAGAAAGCATGCCAGTCTATGATTTCTACACTGTAAAATGTTAAGTATTGTTTAACACTATCTTGCAGGTTCACGAGGCTACCACGCAAGGACCTCAACCGTCGCCAGCGGCCAGTTCCGGGTACGAATCGTCCACGCCGCCCACCATCGTGTCTCCGTCCACAGAGAACCATAATTCCAGTTCCATATCACCGGCAGCCTCGACAGTACACCACACGACCAGTCACCACACCACGCTGTCGTCAAATTTTAATGAATGGTACGTGTAAAATATTTTCACAAAGCCTGCAGAAATAGGACTGGAGTCAAAGACTTTGAAAGTCAGCCTATAACGCGACGACCGAGAAAAAAAGGAGGAAGCCAAAATGTTTGGTTAAGAGAGAGAGAGTGATGCATGGACAAGGTGCAAAGCCAGCTACCAAGTTAACGGCTTTTTTCCTGACTGTTTTTTTGAAAGACTGCACACAAGAGATCTCAATGCATGCTATCTGCGGGTCGTGGCCTGATTTGGTTTCTGTTGTACATAAAGATTCCCAGTTCAAAAATGTAATATTTTATTTTGTAAATACTTATATAACAGTTTAACGGATTTGTGCAAATGTGGTCCCTAGATATATGGAAAATGAAATGGTTTTACCAATAATATTGCGATGACTAGTGTTGATTGAACAGAATGTTGTAGTTGATGTGTACCAAATGTGAATTACTAAGTATAACTACCGTCTCCACTATATCGACCTTACCGACTATTAGTCTATTAATGTGCTTTTGTATTTGGTGAAACATTTCGTCTACGGTCCAGTTGGAGTAGCACAGTACTTACCATTGCTGTTAGTTAATGTCATGTCGATAAATCGTGTATAGTGAAAGTCTGAAACTCCGTGTCGTCTGTTTATGTAGGCCTTCGTGATAAAATATAACAACTATTTGTTCATTACCTTGATAATGTCAAGGAACTATTACCTACATGTAAATAGCAAAATTTTCCATATTTATCTGCATGTAAAGGGTTAGAAATGATCGGTATTTATGGAGAAATGCGCTAGTATGTAAAATTTAGTTTGCAAAAAAATGTTTGGTTACATTTCGTACTATATTAAAGGATTAAAACTACAACCAACTATTTGCCTTTTCCATATTTTTGTTTGTCAAAGCCTACATGTTGTTTAAATAGGCCTATGACTGGATATCAAAATGAATGACGTGTGATCATCTTTTGTATACACTCACTCATGCATAACAAAAACAAAACACGTAAATAGATGACCCGGTCTTTATTCAACCGTTACATATGAGTTATTCTAAAGAACAAATTAATTATAATACTACACGTAGGCCTAAAGAATTAAAATGACTCAAATATAGGACTAAAATATTTCATAACACATCGATAAAAGGACATATTTGGACCAACTTATTAGGGTAAAACCAGGATTCATTATACGCTTATTAAAGCGTAGAATTCTAAATCACATCATGCTTGGCTTTTTCGGCAGAATCAAATTCTCAAATACGAATTAATGTGACGTAATTCAATTTCCCCTGTTCTTGTGTCCCTTTTATCCAAAAGTAACATCCCAGCCATTGCCCTCGAGTAATGTGAGAATCGAATAGATGAATAGTGACAGTTCTACTTCTCAGTCAGAGTAAAACAAAATAGTTTATGTTTGTTACTTAATTGTTATCGGTGTTATTCAGTTTCCCGTAGCTAGCTGTGTCGGATGGATGCCATAGTCTAGTGTTGAGGAAGTGTTGGGATTTCTCGAGTCAGTGTTGTAGTCTTTGTTCCGTGGTGCAGCCTGGTTGACCGGACCATTAGGCAGGGATCACGTCAACAGACAAGACGCCAGTGATCACAAGCCTGGCCTGCGTGGTTAACACTGCCAGTGCGCTGGGCTAGGCGACACAGAATACAATGTTCCCGTAGATCTGTCAGTCTGCAGCTGACAACATGACACATTGGAACGGACGAAAAATGAAACAATTCTAAAATAAAAGCCGAAGCTAAATAGACTGCAAACAATGTAGTATTGCATAATGATCAATCATCAGTCACAGTCCACAGAGAGAGAGAGAGAGAGAGAGAGAGAGAGAGAGAGAGAGAGAGAGTGTGTGTGTGTGTGTGTGTGTGTGTGTGTGTGTGTGTGTGTGTGTGTGTGTGTGTGTGTGTGTGTGTGTGTGTGTGTGTGTGTGTGTGTGTGTGTGTGTGTGTGTGTGTGTGTGTGTGTGTGTGTGTGTGTGTGTGTGTGTGTGTGCGTGTGTGTGTGTGTGATTGGAATGGCGGAAATGCATGATATCTGAGGTTATCTGTTTGAAATGTATTCATATTTTCTTTGCATGGGCTATTAATTTAGATACATGAATGATGGTACTAAAGTGGCTTTTTCGACTCTATTTAACACTATCTATCAGGTTATAGTGTTGATACGTTGTCATTCACGCGCCGTTAGACCCAATAGAAATGCCACGGAGGCTATATATATCCAAACATATGTTTTGATTCATACAATGGGATTCATTTTGTTTTGAAAAGACCTGTCCTTATCGTTTCCTGCATTTTCTGACGAAGCCAGAAGGCAGAGATATAAATCAATATCGACTCTGGTCTTAAATGTCCCATGGTGATAACACATATAGCCCTAAAATGTATCTTTGTAATATTATTAGATGTTGCCAAATCGTAACGTAGCTTTATAACATCGCACAACAGACTCGACGAAGCAACACATGCAGTACATGGCGAGGCCGAATTAAAACGCATTGTCCTGAAGGACTGTGAGACCACCAGGGTCTCCCATGTACAAATATAATTGCCACACAAGCAGGACAATACAGAAATATGTATATTCAGAGGTTCCATTAGGTTACTCAAGTTCAAGTTGTTTGTGTAGGGTTTAGGGTTTAATCCTCCAACTGGCAATAATGCAAGAGGTGCCTTAACAATCACACAATATGCTTCATCGTGGTAATCTAACAACAAAACGAACACAACAGGACTACAAGTTTTTTTTTGTTTTTAAATCTCCGCTTGTTTCCTCTCTTCAAATATTCTTTGTTTACTTTTATTTTGTAACACCAAAATGACAATGTGTCTGTTTTATGTAAAATGTCAATGATATTATTTATGTATTTTAAATGTGTTTACGGCTCATTTAATGACCATTTGGTTTACATTTTGGTATGTAAACGAAATATATATCACTGGTAAATTCCATAGTTGAGATTCTCCATTTACAAAATAGCTGACATGGAAATCTTCCCGTCTCCATGTAAAGATGTCTGAATGACAGACGGTGTCGCCAACGGCGTGCGTGGGCTCTTATGAACCCCATAACATACAGAATAAGGAAAGCTTATCGTTTCAGTTTGGTTCACATTGACTTCATTTGTTCAGTTGACTGTATCTGACATTTGTTAACAATCGCTACAACGGGAAAACGGCAGAGTTGCAGTTACAACCGTAGAAGAGCGCAGGCGCCAGCCCTCAGCGCGCCTCGCTTGTCTATGAATATTTATTACTTGTGCTAGTAGCCAGTAGACCAATCTCGAGATCTGCATGTTGCTTTCCTTCCATGATATAAATGAATGCGCATTTTCACGTTATATGAACGCACTATGAATTATATTCAAAACTAGAGGAAAATATTTGGTCAATGAAAACAGATATATTTCCCTTATAGCTTTAACAAACGTGTTATTCCAACACACAGGTTGCTCCAAATATGTTGTTAAATTTACAGTATGATCACATTTTGACATGGAAGTTAAATATTCCCTTTATAAGTTATTGGAAAGCAACGTTTCATTCCTCAGTAACAGGCCTATACCAAACGGATAATACATAATATTGAACACTGCCGTTAGCAATAGCTGCATCCTTTCTCCAACAACATTAGCCAATATGTTTCAGAATATTGTCACTTATTATTTCACGTTCTCAACAAAGTCTTTAAGAATTTATTTTTTGTTTAATTTATTATAACTTTTTTTTCTGATTGGGAAAATAGTTTTTAAATTAATGTGCACTTGAATGTGGCCTATACGTTCTTCAAATCTGTCAGATGAGAATATCAGTGTAGATTTGAAGTTAATGGCGGAGTTAACAGGCTGCAGGAAGGGTTAGACTACTCCGGTCACTGAGTGGAGTAGTCTATGTTGGTTGACCCCGGCAGTACATTAAGGGATTGGCGCGTGAGTAGTCTATGTTGGTTGACCCCGGCAGTACATGGAGGGACTGACGCGTCACGCATGTAACCGGAGAAGAGATGGAACGCTCCGGTGCCACTTGATGAATGTCCTGCCCAAGTCTGCCTGTTCACGGCTCCACATATCTGTTCCTCACAGTGAATGAGGGAAACCTTTACTCTTAAAGTCACTCTTAACGTTGATCTTATTATTATATTTTACGTCAAATAATATGCTCTGCAAGACAACATGCTGATTTGGAATGGTATAGGGTAGTCTTATGTTTTTTCTTCATCCAAAAATGGTCACTGATGATGCAGACATTGTTTTGCGCTGATTTGCCCAAGAGACACTTGATGTTTTAATCGAACGTTTTTTTTTTTTTAGATGAATAAAACATGAATTCGGGAGATCCTTGTGGGGTAAGATGTAACCCTACAACTGACTCTTTTTGAAAAACGTTGAAAAAATGATTTCACCTAAATTCCTATTACTAACAACTCAAATAACCCGGCAGTGCATATTTTCAACTTGATGTTTATTTGGGAAAAAAACAGAGCTCTACCGGAAGTCCAGAGGATCATGCACGCAATGCCATATTAGAGTGGTAATTTGCATTTTTACTAATTTACACAATATTACAAACATTACTTTAGGTCTGATTCAATGGCGTTTATAGAAAGGTAAGCATTGTTTAATAAGGATTGATGTAAAATTCAAAACAATTATGGTAATTTTGTATGTCCAAACATGAATACTCAATTACAGTGAAATTAATGGGTTTTCAGGTAGTGTAGGCTATCGTGCAAATGTCACTCAAAATGGTTTTCTTAAATATCAAAAGATCCATGTTCTTCCACCCTGGTTCCCACATGTTCAGACTACATTTTCAGGTAATTTATGACAAAGTGTATTTATTTAAATCACTATTATAGAAAGTATATTAAAGGCTGCCTTAATTGTTTTACACCAATATTTGTAAACAAAGTAAATGTAAACAAACAAAATACTATATTAGTCTGAAAACATGGTTAAACCCAGATGGCCTTGCATCCATACCTCTGTCTATCCTGCCCCATCTCTTTTTACTAACCCAGGGGTGGGCTTTGTTATTGTTTCTACTGCTGATTTCCCCTTTAAAGATTTTGTGTTGTTAACAATTCATTCATATTTTCCCCCAAAATAAGTATTTTTTAAATAATACATTAATGTAGGCTACCCTGTTCTTAGTCAACTGTACTATTTACTGACGTACCAACCGCCTGGTTGAGCACATTTTTGCAAAATTCTTGCTTTTTAGTCTTTTAAAATTGATTAAATATTTATTTTCAGATTCCTACTCTTCATGGTCTCTAGTAACATAAATGGTGCAATATTAATCCCTCTGAATTCCTGCCTTTAATTCCATATCTGTGGTGACAGATATATTATTACAGCCCTCTAAGTGAGAGTGCCACAACACTGACCTGCAAAAAAAAACACAATTCTACAAATGATTTAAATGCAGGGGGGCTGACTGAGTTGACCAATCCAGTTCAAGTAAAGATTTTCATATCCACTTCAACATTCATTGTCAAAACCTTGGCAGAAATGTGCATTATTATTATTATTATTATTATTATTATTTGTATTATTATTGTTATTATTATTATTATTATCATTATTGTTATTATTATTATTATTATTATTATTATTATTATTATTATGATTATTATGATTATTATTATAATGATTATGATGATTATTATTATTATTATTGTTGTTATTATTATTATTATTGTTATTATTATTATTATTGTTATTATTATTGTTATTATTATTGTTATTATTATTATTATCATTATTATTATTATTGTTATTATTATTATTATCATTATTATTGTTATTATTATTGTTATTATTATTGTTATTATTATTATTATCATTATTATTATTATTGTTATTATTATTATTATCATTATTATTGTTATTATTATTATTATCATTATTATTATTATTGTTATTATTATTATTATCATTATTATTGTTATTATTATTATTGTTATTATTATTATTATCATTATTATTGTTATTATTGTTATTATTATCATTATTATTGTTATTATTATTATTATTATTATTGTTATTATTATTATTATCATTATTATTATTATTGTTATTATTATTATTATCATTATTATTGTTATTATTATTGTTATTATTATTGTTATTATTATTATTATCATTATTATTGTTATTATTATTATTATCATTATTATTGTTATTATTATTATTGTTATTATTATTATTATCATTATTATTGTTATTATTGTTATTATTATCATTATTATTGTTGTTGTTATTATTATTATTATTATTTTATTCTGCTAAGGTTATGTGTGTTACTGTGTTGTTCTCTCATCAGTCTTGGTTCCTATCATCAATCAAGGCCATGCAGACAAAGACATCCAGCTATATAAATCAGAGAGCCGCTGCCAAGGTCCCTTCATATCACCATGCTTTTCTTTCCATCGACTTACTATCTTGATGGAGTTACAATTATATGTTTTCTAGTTACATAAAGTTTCCTTTAAATGTTTTATAAATTCCCTTAGGGTCTATTGACGCACCAGTGCATGAATATAAGTAGCCCAATTGTTTTTATCCCCATCAAAATCTGTCAGTTTACACAAGAGATATCTGTTTTTTTTGTTGTTGCATGGGCTCAGTCTCAATCCACTTCATCTGTCTATAGGCGTCAGCATGCTTCAGTTTGGGACGGCGCCTTGCCAAACTCAGCTAGCTGAACTGAAGGAGTGTGCTTCATACTCCCTTAAAAGAACAAGAGCAAAGCAACAATGGTACTGTTTGTTCATCTTGAGACGCCGTAGCTAGTATACACTTCCTTAAAATAGTATGAATTAATCTAAGATAACTCAAGAAATCTATCATTAATTTAGATTCATTTAACTAAGATGTTTTTGTGCAGTATTTATTACTCAATGAAAACATGTGCATGAAAATGAGTCATCTCTCTCTGAATGACATTGAAGAATCACAACTGTCACCAACGAAGGGTGTAGAAACATCGGCTTTGCCTCCAGAAAAAAATGTTGTGTGCTCGAACAGCCAAAAATACCCTCACCGAAGTCCAAAATGAACAAATGTCACAAAATGACATCATAACATACGCACAAACTCTCGAGAACTGTTTCAGCTGGGAAGCATGCAGATGCCTTAAAAGTCCATTTATGTTTGATTCGAAAACGTGGTTGGAGACTCCATAGGACGTGTGTGGCACAAATCACAGACCCCCTGGAGTGACTTGCAAAGGCCGAATTTAGCTCTGTTTACCACCATGCACCTCCAAAATATTGGTAACAACGTGGAGGACTCCGTATAGCTTTGCATTGACATGATTGGTTGACTGTAGGTTAGGGCGGGAGATCCTGTGTAAACACAAACTTACTTCCTTGACAACTTCCTTCACAACAGGTCCGCACTGCTCCGCAAGAAGTATGAATCCTCTGACTTCTGCAGAGGCTGTATTAATGTACACGCTGTACAGCCAATGCAGATGTCATATTGACCAGCGCCTTTAAAAGGAGTTTGTGTTTATATAGGACCTCCTGCCCACCCCGCACCTACCATAAACCACCCTCTGCATTGTTAAAACATTTAGGAGGTCGCACAGCGATGCAGTATGAAACTCAGTTTGGTCTCCGCATGTTTCTGGAGGCTCCGTAATTACGTCACACCCTCCATACGGAGCCTCCGACCACATTTTCAGATCAAAGCATAAATGGGCTTTTATGGCGGCCTTCCGCATCTGTGGTGGAATGTGACTGAGCTACAGCGGTGTTTGAAAGACATCTCATCTGTGGTGGAATGTGACTGAGCTACAGCGGTATTTGAAAGACATCTCATCTGTGGTGGAATGTGACCGAGCTACAGCGGTATTTGAAAGACCGTGAGACATCTCATCTGTGGTGGAATGTGACTGAGCTACAGCGGTATTTGAAAGACCGTGAGACATCTCATCTGTGGTGGAATGTGACCGAGCTACAGCGGTATTTGAAAGACATCTCATCTGTGGTGGAATGTGACCGAGCTACAGCGGTATTTGAAAGACCGTGAGACATCTCATCTGTGGTGGAATGTGACTGAGCTACAGCGGTATTTGAAAGACCGTGAGACATCTCATCTGTGGTGGAATGTGACCGAGCTACAGCGGTGTTTGAAAGACATCTCATCTGTGGTGGAATGTGACCGAGCTACAGCGGTATTTGAAAGACCGTGAGACATCTCATCTGTGGTGGAATGTGACCGAGCTACAGCGGTGTTTGAAAGACCGTGAGACATCTCATCTGTGGTGGAATGTGACCGAGCTACAGCGGTGTTTGAAAGACCGTGAGACATCTCATCTGTGGTGGAATGTGACTGAGCTACAGCGGTATTTGAAAGACATCTCATCTGTGGTGGAATGTGACTGAGCTACAGCGGTATTTGAAAGACATCTCATCTGTGGTGGAATGTGACCGAGCTACAGCGGTATTTGAAAGACCGTGAGACATCTCATCTGTGGTGGAATGTGACCGAGCTACAGCGTTGTTTGAAAGACCGTGAGACATCTCATCTGTGGTGGAATGTGACCGAGCTACAGCGGTATTTGAAAGACCGTGAGACATCTCATCTGTGGTGGAATGTGACTGAGCTACAGCGGTGTTTGAAAGACATCTCATCTGTGGTGGAATGTGACTGAGCTACAGCGGTGTTTGAAAGACATCTCATCTGTGGTGGAATGTGACTGAGCTACAGCGGTATTTGAAAGACCGTGAGACATCTCGAAAATCAGTCTTCTCACGGAAACGGCTTTCGCATCCGAATGGTTTGGCCTACAAAACAATTATGACCACTCCTTGGAAAGTACTTAAGTCAAAATAATTTAAAGTACTACTTAAGTAGTTTTTCTTGGTATCTGTACTTTACTATTTATATTTTTACCAACTTTTACTCAATTACATTCTGATTTTTAAAATTTTAAAACTTAAAAAAAAAAACTTTTTACTATATTCATTTTCCCTGACACCCCAAAGTACTTGTAACGTTTCGACAGGAAAATTGTCCAAAAGACGCAATTTTCAAGAGAACATCCTGGTCGTCCCTACTGCCCTGATCTGGCAGACTCACTAATGCTTCATTTGTAATGTACGTCCGAGTGTTTGAGGATGCCCCTGGATATCCGTAAGATTAAAAATACATTTGCTTTATGTAAGGACATTGAAATTATTTATACTTTTCAATTACATTTTGGCAATTGTGTTGACTTTTTATACCTAAGTATATTTAAAACCAAATACTTTTACTCAAATAGTATCTTACTGGGTGACTTCCACTTTTACTCAAGTAGTATCTTACTGGGTGACTTCCACTTTTACTCAAGTAGTATCTTACTGGGTGACTTCCACTTTTACTCAAGTAGTATCTTACTGGGTGACTTCCACTTTTACTCAAGTAGTATCTTACTGGGTGACTTCCACTTTTACTCAAGTAGTATCTTACTGGGTGACTTCCACTTTTACTCAAGTAGTATCTTACTGGGTGACTTCCACTTTTACTCAAGTAGTATCTTACTGGGTGACTTCCACTTTTACTCAAGTAGTATCTTACTGGGTGACTTCCACTTTTACTCAAGTAGTATCTTACTGGGTGACTTCCACTTTTACTCATGTAGTATCTTACTGGGTGACTTCCACTTTTACTCAAGTAGTATCTTACTGGGTGACTTCCACTTTTACTCAAGTAGTATCTTACTGGGTGACTTCCACTTTTACTCAAGTAGTATCTTACTGGGTGACTTCCACTTTTACTCAAGTAGTATCTTACTGGGTGACTTCCACTTTTACTCAAGTAGTATCTTACTGGGTGACTTCCACTTTTACTCAAGTAGTATCTTACTGGGTGACTTCCACTTTTACTCAAGTAGTATCTTACTGGGTGACTTCCACTTTTACTCAAGTAGTATCTTACTGGGTGACTTCCACTTTTACTCAAGTAATATCTTACTGGGTGACTTCCACTTTTACGTTTCCTATTAGAGTATCTTTACTTTCACTGAAGTATGACAATTGGGTACTTTTCCCACCACTGGAGACTGGGTACATATACATATATAAGACACAAATGAATGTAGCAACTGCTGATTGTCCCCTTAATTAAACCACATTTCATGACCCATGTGGTCAATTCATCAATATTCAAAGTTAAGGTCGCCTTTAAAATAATTTCTGTAATAGTGATGAAAAAATGTAATTTGTAATGTCTGAACATGTGGTAACGAGGATGGAAGAACCTGGACAATTTAAAATGTTAGCGATATTACGCGACATTGAGTGACATTGCACTATAGCCATTATTTTCAATGTATTTGAATATTGATGTTTGGACATACATTTCCATAATTTGTTAACATTTGACACCAAACTCCTTATTAAACAAGACATATCTATAAAAGCTATTGAATCAGACATAAAGTCATTTTTGTAATATTGTGTAAATGAGTAAAATGCTATGCCAAATTGCAATTCTAATATGGAATTACTAGTATGACCCTCTTGACTTCTGGTAGATGTCTGTTATTTCCAAAATAATGGGTGTATGGAGGTAGTTTTGTGCAGTTAAATAAGCAGTTAAATATGTAACACAAAAACAACAAACGTTTCCTGAGCTTTCCTCTTTAACCTCATAGATATAGGACAGACACTTTCAAAACTTTATTCCTTGTGTTTTATTTTTTTTCACTGTCTATTTTTGCAATTTATGAATGCCTTATTCAGTGTGTCTCTATGGGATTTGGTACAAAATGACAAATTAAATATTTTTCAGAAAAACATTTGTATATATATTTTTTTTTTGTACCAAAATGGGTCCTACAATTCAAAGTGCAAATAGTGGTCCAATCATCTTAGAACAACGTGTCAGCTTATAACAGAGAAGGATGTGAGAGGAGCTGTACCCGCTCTTCTAAAAAATGTAAAGGTCGTATATTTTTCTTCTCTCTTCCTCAGTTCACATGCACTTGCCCTCGGTCTCAGGCGAGCCGCTCAAACGCTTGAGTCTGATAGGTTGACTTGACAGACTGAGCCGCTGTATATGTCCAACTCTGCAGCATTGAATGTTAGTCGGCGTGTCAAACTCCAAATGCATGCTGTGTGCATAAAGCTGACTTGACCGCATCAGAAGTGTAGGAATAAGCCTGGATCTGGTGCTGTTCTCTGATATATAACTACCACGGAAAGTCCAAGTCGGGGAGGAAGTCACGCAACGATGATGTCATAATCATCTGCATTGCCCACACGTTCCTAATTTGTTGGATGTGGAATCGAGATGTAGCATTTTTTTTATGTATAAATTCCGGAATATTTCTATGTATGTACAAGTAGCACATTCCTATTTAGTAGATTGCTATTAGCAGTTCCTTGTTTACACCTGTAACATATCTCCACATGGTTTTAAAGTGGTCCTGTAGCTCAGTTGGTAGAGCATGGCGCTTGTAACGCCAGGGTAACATACCACCCATCCACATGACTGTATTATAAAAGCGTCTGCTAAATGGCATATATTATTATTATTATTATTATATTAAAGAGCAATGTATGTGTCCTCAGAAAGAATGACAACCTGTGCATCATATTTCACCACCCATATGGCTAAATACATAATTACAGGCAAATCAATTCATTTGTTCAATCTGACTCAGAAGCCATAACTGATCTTTCATTATATTAAAAACAATAGTAAAGTCTTTATATGACGTAAAATGATTGACAAAATACATTAAAAACCAGTTCAAAATAATATAGGTGAAGACATTATAGTAGTAGAGCTGTATGAGACCCCAGTAGTAGAGCTGCCCCAGTAGTAGAGCTGTATGAGACCCCAGTAGTAGAGCTGCCCCAGTAGTAGAGCTGTATGAGACCCCAGTAGTAGAGCTGCCCCAGTAGTAGAGCTGTATGAGACCCCAGTAGTAGAGCTGTATGAGACCCCAGTAGTAGAGCTGTATGAGACCCCAGTAGTAGAGCTGCCCCAGTAGTAGAGCTGTATGAGACCCCAGTAGTAGAGCTGCCCCAGTAGTAGAGCTGTATGAGACCCCAGTAGTAGAGCTGTATGAGACCCCAGTAGTAGAGCTGTATGAGACCCCAGTAGTAGAGCTGTATGAGACCCCAGTAGTAGAGCTGTATGAGACCCCAGTAGTAGAGCTGCCCCAGTAGTAGAGCTGTATGAGACCCCAGTAGTAGAGCTGCCCCAGTAGTAGAGCTGTATGAGGCCCCAGTAGAAGAGCTATATGAGACCCCAGTAGTAGAGCTGTATGAGACCCCAGTAGTAGAGCTGTATGAGACCCCAGTAGTAGAGCTGTATGAGACCCCAGTAGTAGAGCTGTATGAGACCCCAGTAGTAGATCTGCCCCAGTAGTAGAGCTGTATGAGACCCCAGTAGTAGAGCTGTATGAGACCCCAGTAGTAGAGCTGTATGAGACCCCAGTAGTAGAGCTGTATGAGACCCCAGTAGTAGAGCTGTATGAGACCCCAGTAGTAGAGCTGTATGAGACCCCAGTCAGTACCCAGTAGTAGAGCTATCGGAGACCCCAGTCAGTACCCAGTAGTAGAGCTATCTGAGACCCCAGTCAGTACCCTGTAGTAGAGTTCTCTGAGACCCCAGTCAGTACCCAGTAATAGAGCTATCTGAGACCCCAGTCAGTACCCAGTAGTAGAGCTAGCTGAGACCCCAGTCAGTACCCAGTAGTAGAGCTAGCTGAGACCCCAGTCAGTACCCAGTAGTAGAGCTAGCTGAGACCCCAGTCATTACCCAGTAGTAGAGCTATCTGAGACCCCAGTCAGTACCCTGTAGTAGAGCTCTCTGAGACCTCAGTCAGTACCCAGTAGTAGAGCTAGCTGAGACCCCAGTCAGTACCCAGTAGTAGAGCTAGCCGAGACCCCAGTCAGTACCCAGTAGTAGAGCTAGCTGAGACCCCAGTCAGTACCCAGTAGTAGAGCTTTATGAGACCCCAGTCAGTACCCAGTAGTAGAGCTTTATGAGACCCCAGTCAGTACCCAGTAGTAGAGCTGTATGAGACCCCAGTCAGTACCCAGTAGTAGACCCCAGTCGGTACCCAGTAGTAGACCCCAGTCGGTACACAGTAGTAGACCCCAGTCGGTATCCAGTAGTAGACCCCAGTCAGTACCCAGTAGTAGAGATAGCTGAGACCCCAGTCAGTACCCAGTAGTAGAGGTATCTGAGACCCCAGTCAGTACCCAGTAGTAGAGCTGTATAAGACCCCAGTCAGTACCCAATAGGTGAGCTTGCTGAGACCCCAGTCAGTACCCAGTAGTAGAGCTAGCTGAGACCCCAGTCAGTACCCAGTAGTAGAGCTAGCTGAGACCCCAGTCATTACCCAGTAGTAGAGCTATCTGAGACCCCAGTCAGTACCCAGTAGTAGAGCTATCTGAGACCCCAGTCAGTACCCAGTAGTAGAGCTATCTGAGACCCCAGTCAGTACCCAGTAGTAGAGCTAGCTGAGACCCCAGTCAGTACCCAGTAGTAGAGCTATCTGAGACCCCAGTCAAAACCCAGTAGTAGAGCTGTATAAGACCCCAGTCAGTACCCAATAGGTGAGCTTGCTGAGACCCCAGTCAGTACCCAGTAGTAGAGCTAGCTGAGACCCCAGTCAGTACCCAGTAGTAGAGCTAGCTGAGACCCCAGTCATTACCCAGTAGTAGAGCTATCTGAGACCCCAGTCAGTACCCAGTAGTAGAGCTATCTGAGACCCCAGTCAGTACCCAGTAGTAGAGCTATCTGAGACCCCAGTCAGTACCCAGTAGTAGAGCTAGCTGAGACCCCAGTCAGTACCCAGTAGTAGAGCTATCTGAGACCCCAGTCAGTACCCAGTAGTAGAGCTAGCTGAGACCCCTGTCAGTACCCAGTAGTAGAGCTAGCTGAGACCCCAGTCAGTACCCAGTAGTTGAGCTGTATGAGACCCCAGTCAGTACCCAGTAGTAGAGCTATCTGAGATGCCAGTCAGTACCCAGTAGTAGAGCTATCGCAGACCCCAGTCAGTACCCAGTAGTAGAGCTAGCTGAGACCCCAGTCAGTACCCAGTAGTAGAGCTATCTGAGACCCCAGTCAGTACCTAGTAGTAGAGCTAGCTGAGACCCCAGTCAGTACCCAGTAGTAGAGCTAGCTGAGACCCCAGTCAGTACCCAGTAGTAGAGCTGTATGAGACCCCAGTCAGTACCCAGTAGTAGAGCTAGCTGAGACCCCAGTCAGTACCCAGTAGTAGAGCTATCTGAGACCCCAGTCAGTACCCAGTAGTAGAGCTATCTGAGACCCCAGTCAGTACCCAGTAGTAGAGCTAGCTGAGACCCCAGTCAGTACCCAGTAGTAGAGCTATCTGAGACCCCAGTCAGTACCCAGTAGTAGAGTTAGCTGAGACCCCAGTCAGTACCCAGTAGTAGAGCTAGCTGAGACCCCAGTCAGTACCCAGTAGTAGAGTTAGCTGAGACCCCAGTCAACACCCAGTAGTAGAGCTAGCTGAGACCCCAGTCAGCACCCAGTAGTAGAGCTAGCTGAGACCCCAGTCAGTACCCAGTAGTAGAGCGAGCTGAGACCCCAGTCAGTACCCAGTAGTAGAGCTAGCTGAGACCCCAGTCAGTACCCAGTAGTAGAGCTATCTGAGACCCCAGTCAGTACCCAGTAGTAGAGTTAGCTGAGACCCCAGTCAGTACCCAGTAGTAGAGCTAGCTGAGACCCCAGTCAGTACCCAGTAGTAGAGCTAGCTGAGGCCCCAGTCAGTACCCAGTAGTAGAGCGAGCTGAGACCCCAGTCAGTACCCAGTAGTAGAGCTAGCTGAGACCCCAGTCAGTACCCAGTAGTAGAGCTATCTGAGACCCCAGTCAGTACCCAGTAGTAGAGCTATCTGAGACCCCAGTCAGTACCCAGTAGTAGAGCTAGCTGAGACCCCAGTCAGTACCCAGTAGTAGAGCTAGCTGAGACCCCAGTCAGTACCCAGTAGTAGAGCTAGCTGAGACCCCAGTCAGTACCCAGTAGTAGAGCTAGCTGAGACCCCAGTCAGTACCCAGTAGTAGAGCTAGCTGAGACCCCAGTCAGTAGCCAGTAGTAGAGCTGTATGAGACCCCAGTCAGTACCCAGTAGTAGAGCTAGCTGAGACCCCAGTCAGTACCCAGTAGTAGAGCTATCTGAGACCCCAGTCAGTACCCAGTAGTAGAGCTAGCTGAGACCCCAGTCAGTACCCAGTAGTAGAGCTAGCTGAGACCCCAGTCAGTACCCAGTAGTAGAGCTAGCTGAGACCCCAGTCAGTACCCAGTAGTAGAGCTAGCTGAGACCCCAGTCAGTACCCAGTAGTAGAGCTAGCTGAGACCCCAGTCAGTACCCAGTAGTAGAGCTAGCTGAGACCCCAGTCAGTACCCAGTAGTAGAGCTAGCTGAGACCCCAGTCAGTACCCAGTAGTAGAGTTAGCTGAGACCCCAGTCAGTACCCAGTAGTAGAGCTAGCTGAGACCCCAGTCAGTACCCAGTAGTAGAGCTGTATGAGACCCCAGTCAGTACCCAGTAGTAGAGCTAGCTGAGACCCCAGTCAGTACCCAGTAGTAGAGCTATCTGAGGCCCCAGTCAGTACCCAGTAGTAGAGCTATCTGAGACCCCAGTCAGTACCCAGTAGTAGAGCTAGCTGAGACCCCAGTCAGTACCCAGTAGTAGAGCTATCTGAGACCCCAGTCAGTACCCAGTAGTAGAGCTATCTGAGACCCCAGTCAGTACCCAGTAGTAGAGCTATCTGAGACCCCAGTCAGTACCCAGTAGTAGAGCTAGCTGAGACCCCAGTCAGTACCCTGTAGTAGAGCTCTCTGAGACGCCAGTCTGTTCCCAGTAGTAGAGCTATCGGAGACCCCAGTCAGTACCCAGTAGTAGAGCTAGCTGAGACCCCAGTCAGTACCCAGTAGTAGAGCTATCTGAGACCCCAGTCAGTACCCAGTAGTAGAGTTATCTGAGACCCCAGTCAGTACCCAGTAGTAGAGTTAGCTGAGACCCCAGTCAGTACCCAGTAGTAGAGCTAGCTGAGACCCCAGTCAGTACCCAGTAGTAGAGTTAGCTGAGACCCCAGTCAACACCCAGTAGTATAGCTAGCTGAGACCCCAGTCAGCACCCAGTAGTAGAGCTAGCTGAGACCCCAGTCAGTACCCAGTAGTAGAGCGAGCTGAGACCCCAGTCAGTACCCAGTAGTAGAGTTAGCTGAGACCCCAGTCAGTACCCAGTAGTAGAGCGAGCTGAGACCCCAGTCAGTACCCAGTAGTAGAGCTAGCTGAGACCCCAGTCAGTACCCAGTAGTAGAGCTATCTGAGACCCCAGTCAGTACCCAGTAGTAGAGCTATCTGAGACCCCAGTCAGTACCCAGTAGTAGAGCTAGCTGAGTCCCCAGTCAGTACCCAGTAGTAGAGCTAGCTGAGACCCCAGTCAGTACCCAGTAGTAGAGCTAGCTGAGACCCCAGTCAGTACCCAGTAGTAGAGCTAGCTGAGACCCCAGTCAGTACCCAGTAGTAGAGCTAGCTGAGACCCCAGTCAGTACCCAGTAGTAGAGCTGTATGAGACCCCAGTCAGTACCCAGTAGTAGAGCTAGCTGAGACCCCAGTCAGTACCCAGTAGTAGAGCTATCTGAGACCCCAGTCAGTACCCAGTAGTAGAGCTAGCTGAGACCCCAGTCAGTACCCAGTAGTAGAGCTAGCTGAGACCCCAGTCAGTACCCAGTAGTAGAGCTAGCTGAGACCCCAGTCAGTACCCAGTAGTAGAGCTAGCTGAGACCCCAGTCAGTACCCAGTAGTAGAGCTAGCTGAGACCCCAGTCAGTACCCAGTAGTAGAGCTAGCTGAGACCCCAGTCAGTACCCAGTAGTAGAGCTAGCTGAGACCCCAGTCAGTACCCAGTAGTAGAGCTAGCTGAGACCCCAGTCAGTACCCAGTAGTAGAGTTAGCTGAGACCCCAGTCAGTACCCAGTAGTAGAGCTAGCTGAGACCCCAGTCAGTACCCAGTAGTAGAGCTATCTGAGACCCCAGTCAGTACCCAGTAGTAGAGCTAGCTGAGACCCCAGTCAGTACCCAGTAGTAGAGCTATCTGAGACCCCAGTCAGTACCTAGTAGTAGAGCTAGCTGAGACCCCAGTCAGTACCCAGTAGTAGAGCTAGCTGAGACCCCAGTCAGTACCCAGTAGTAGAGCTATCTGAGACCCCAGTCAGTACCCAGTAGTAGAGCTATCTGAGACCCCAGTCAGTACCCAGTAGTAGAGTTAGCTGAGACCCCAGTCAACACCCAGTAGTATAGCTAGCTGAGACCCCAGTCAGCACCCAGTAGTAGAGCTAGCTGAGACCCCAGTCAGTACCCAGTAGTAGAGCGAGCTGAGACCCCAGTCAGTACCCAGTAGTAGAGTTAGCTGAGACCCCAGTCAGTACCCAGTAGTAGAGCTAGCTGAGACCCCAGTCAGTACCCAGTAGTAGAGCTAGCTGAGACCCCAGTCAGTACCCAGTAGTAGAGCGAGCTGAGACCCCAGTCAGTACCCAGTAGTAGAGCTAGCTGAGACCCAGTCAGTACCCAGTAGTAGAGCTATCTGAGACCCCAGTCAGTACCCAGTAGTAGAGCTATCTGAGACCCCAGTCAGTACCCAGTAGTAGAGCTAGCTGAGACCCCAGTCAGTACCCAGTAGTAGAGCTAGCTGAGACCCCAGTCAGTACCCAGTAGTAGAGCTAGCTGAGACCCCAGTCAGTACCCAGTAGTAGAGCTAGCTGAGACCCCAGTCAGTACCCAGTAGTAGAGCTAGCTGAGACCCCAGTCAGTACCCAGTAGTAGAGCTGTATGAGACCCCAGTCAGTACCCAGTAGTAGAGCTAGCTGAGACCCCAGTCAGTACCCAGTAGTAGAGCTATCTGAGACCCCAGTCAGTACCCAGTAGTAGAGCTAGCTGAGACCCCAGTCAGTACCCAGTAGTAGAGCTAGCTGAGACCCCAGTCAGTACCCAGTAGTAGAGCTAGCTGAGACCCCAGTCAGTACCCAGTAGTAGAGCTAGCTGAGACCCCAGTCAGTACCCAGTAGTAGAGCTAGCTGAGACCCCAGTCAGTACCCAGTAGTAGAGCTAGCTGAGACCCCAGTCAGTACCCAGTAGTAGAGTTAGCTGAGACCCCAGTCAGTACCCAGTAGTAGAGCTAGCTGAGACCCCAGTCAGTACCCAGTAGTAGAGCTATCTGAGACCCCAGTCATTACCCAGTAGTAGAGCTAGCTGAGACCCCAGTCAGTACCCAGTAGTAGAGCTATCTGAGACCCCAGTCAGTACCTAGTAGTAGAGCTAGCTGAGACCCCAGTCAGTACCCAGTAGTAGAGCTAGCTGAGACCCCAGTCAGTACCCAGTAGTAGAGCTATCTGAGACCCCAGTCAGTACCCAGTAGTAGAGCTATCTGAGACCCCAGTCAGTACCTAGTAGTAGAGCTAGCTGAGACCCCAGTCAGTACCCAGTAGTAGAGCTATCTGAGACCCCAGTCAGTACCCAGTAGTAGAGCTAGCTGAGACCCCAGTCAGTACCCAGTAGTAGAGCCCAGCCAGTAGAGAGTCAGTTGTTGACAGTCAGACACTTTGACAAGCTATCAAATTTAGACCACAGAAGATTTGTAGAAGCATTGACATTGTCCATGTTGTCGTGTTCCCTTGAATGTGTAGCTAAATGCGGTCATTGTAATTAGATGTTTGTGACAGGGGTAGACCTAGTGGTAGCCCTCTCCCTGGGGCATTGGTTTACACCACGGTTGGTGGTTTAGGGCCAGAGAAACATCTTCACCCGCCCCCTGCGGAAGACTATGCCATATGCTACTGTAAAAATAGGCCGCCAATTGAAGTTTCTGTTCTGTCGTTCTTTCTGGCTGAAGTAATGTCAGTGTCGGCCTGGTATTTCCCATGTTTCCATGGCACATAATCATTTGATCAGGTCTCATGCATACCGTTTTAATTTAATTTGTAAAGGGCAAGAAGACAAATGTTACTTGTTTTTTTTGTGTGAATTTCTTCCTGTTGGGTTCGGGTTGTTGTTTGCTGTCCGGAGAGACCAGCTCATCAGAATAATACTGGGTCATATCAGGATGAACAGTCCCGCAATGCCAACGGAGCATGGACACTTTCAAAGGTTATCCTTTAGAAATACAATTTGTTGAGCTGATATGAATATTCCATTTTATTTGTCTGCGGCATCACATGCAATTCGTCTTATTGGATGGGTTTGTAATGAAATTTAGAAAAAAAAATTCTCACTTTGATTTTTTTTATATATATTTTTTTATATATATTTTTTTAGTGATTTCTCAATATCGACAATTAAAAAGCACGTTAGCATGAAACTATAGCAAAAAAAATGCATACTTAAAAAAACAATTATAAAAAAAAATCTGTGAGAATTTTTTTTGCAATTTTTTTTTTTTAAAGTATGCATTTTTTTGCTATAGTTTCATGCTAACGTGCTTTTTAATTGTCGATATTGAGAAATCACTTTAATCCCTGTCACATCAATATGTGATGTGTAATCTTGTGACTCAAAGGAAAGTCTAAATTATTGCTTAAAATGGATAGTAAATATAAAACGGATTTATTAACATCAGGTTTGCATTATGTCACAGGTTGAACTAAAACATGACAAATTCTAAAACGATGGTGGTTGAAACAACACATTCTGTACCCCTTGGGGAAGCTATCTTGTTCTCTCCTTGGATTAGAATTAGACACACGGATATGTTGTAGAGAAACGACTGCAATTAACATAGTCACTGACCTCATTATTATTGTGCTCTGAACCGAGAGGGAAAGTTTTCTTCCTTTGTCATTAGGACATTATAGAGATTTCCTCAAACTGTTCTAGTTGACTTCTAGCAGGAATCCATGTCAATAGACAACCACACCTCATATAAGTGTTCTGGGTTCATTTTATTTATTATTCTCTACAACATTACTTGCTAATTTATTCATTTGGGAGGAATTTAAATATACTGTATAACTCTGCCAATGACCATTGCAGTGCCACAATCTAACGAGTCCAAGTTATTTGATGTGTGTTCTATCAAGACCTAATGGAAATGGTGTGTTTCCAGTCACACCCATTCACGTCCTCTGAAGAGAACAGCTGGAAGACAGGCTTTGAAGTGTGTTGATGTTTCAGGACCTCTCTCCAGAGGGTCAGTACGGAAACTGCAGTACGGAAACTACAGGGTCAGTAGGGAGACTACAGGGTCAGTAGGGAGACTACAGGGTCAGTAGGGAGACTACAGGGTCAGTAGGGAGACTACAGGGTCAGTAGGGAGACTACAGTATATACAGTAGGGAGACTACAGTAGGGAGACTACAGGGACTAGGGAGACTACAGGGTCAGTAGGGAGACTACAGTAAGAGTTTAAAGGGTCTAGTAGATATACTTACATAATTCAGTAGGGAAGACCAGGGTCAGGGAGACTACAGTAGCTGGAGTTAGGGAGACTACAGGGTCAGTAGGTCAGACTACAGTAGTATGGAGACAACAGCCACTCAGGGACTGTTAGTGGTGACTACAGTTTAACAGTAGGATGGCCTTGAGATAGAAGACTACAGTTTTCAGTCTCTACACAGGGTCCCAGGGTCAGTAGGACTGCACCTCAGTAGGGACCTCAGAGGGAGACTACTGGATCAGTAGGGAGACTACAGAGGGAGACAGGCAGTGGTTACAGTAGGGAGACTACATGGTCAGTATGGAGACTACAGAGGTAGTAGGAGACAGGGTCAGTAGGGAGTCTGGTAGGGACTCAGTCAGGGAGACTACAGGGTCAGGGAGACTATTGGGACAGTAGGGAGACTACAGTCTGGAGACTACATGGTCAGTAGGAGAGCAGTAGGGAGACTACAGGTCAGTAGGGAGACTACAGGGTGATACAGGGTCAGCCAGGAGACTACAGAGGGTGACATCTGTAGGGAGACTACAGTAGGGAGACTATTGGGTCAGTAGGGAGACTACAGCCTCCTGAGGGAGACTACATGGTCAGTAGGGAGACTACAGGGCTCAGTGTGGAGGACAATTCAGTAGGTACAGGGTCTGGGAGACTACAGTAGGGAGACTATGCCGTAGGGAGACTACAGGATCAGTAGGGTCAGTAGGGCTACAGGGTCCACTAGTAGGTTCCTACAGGGTCAGTAGGGAGACTACAGTGGGAGACTACAGGGTCAGTAGGAGACTACTGTCAGTAGGAGACTACAGTCTACAGGGTCAGTCAGGGGAGACTCAGGGTAGTTTTGTTGACGTTGAGTGTGAGTTATTTTCCTGACTACAGGGTCAGTAGGGAGACTACTCAGGGAGACTCAGTAGTAGGAGACTACAGGGTCAGTAGGTTGTTATACAGTCAGTTCTGGGTTCAGTTTATAGGGAGACTACAGGGTCAGTAGGGAGACTAATTTATTCATTAGGGAGACTACAGGGTCAAACAGTAGGGAGACTACTGTAGGGGAGACTACAGTAGGGAGACTACAGGGTCAGTAGGAGACTACCATTGCAGTAGGGAGACTACAGGGTCAGTAGGGAGACTACTGGGTCAGTCCAGTAGGAGACTACAGGTGTTCTATCAGTAGGGAGACTACAGGGTCATGGAGACTACTGGGTCAGTAGGGAGACTACAGTAGGGAGACTACAGGGTCAGTAGGAGACTACAGGGTCAGTCCTCTGAAGAGACTACAGGGTCAGTAGGGAGACTACAGCTGGAAGACAGGCTTTGAAGTCAGTGTACAGGGTGATGGGTCAGGACCTCTCTAGAGGGACAGTAGGGAGACTACAGGGTCAGTAGGAGACTACAGTAGACTACAGTAGGGAGACTACAGGGGGAGACTCAGTAGGGAGACTACATGGTCAGTAGGGAGACTACAGGATCAGTAGGGAGACTACAGGGTCAGTAGGGAGACTACAGTAGGGAAACTACAGGGTCAGTAGGGAGACTACAGGGTCAGTAGGGAGACTACAGGATCAGTAGGGAGACTAGAGGATCAGTAGGGAGACTACAGGGTCAGTAGGGAGACTACAGTAGGGAGACTACAGTAGGGAGACTACAGGGTCAGTAGGTAGACTACAGTAGGGAGACAACAGGGTCAGTAGGGAGACTACAGCGCCAGTAGGGAGATTACAGTAGGGAGACTACAGTAGGGAGACTACAGGGTCAGTAGGGAGACTACAGTAGGGAGACTACATGGTCAGTAGGGAGACTACAGGGTCAGTAGGGAGACTACAGGGTCTACAGGGTCAGTCAGGGAGACTACAGTAGGGAGACTAGAGGGTCAGGGAGACTACAGTAGGGAGACTACAGGGTCAGTAGGGAGACAGGGTCAGGGTAGGGAGACTACAGGGTCAGGGAGACTACAGTAGGGAGACTACAGACTACAGTAGGGAGACTACAGGGTCAGTAGGGAGACTACAGGAGGGAGACTACAGGGTCAGTAGGAGACTACAGTAGGGAGACTACAGGGTCAGTAGGAAGACTACAGGGTCAGGGTCAGTAGGGAGACTACAGTAGGGAGACTAGAGTAGGGAGACTACAGGGTCAGTAGGGAGACTACAGGGAGAGACTACAGGGAGACTAGTAGGGAGACTACAGGGGAGACTCAGTAGGGGAGACTACAGGGTCAGGGTCAGTAGGAGACTACAGGGTAGGGAGACTAGAGTAGGGAGACTACAGTAGGGAGACTACAGTGGGAGACTCAGTAGGGAGACTACAGGGTCAGTAGGGAGACTACAGGGAGGTTACAGTAGGGAGACTAGAGGGGAGACTCAGTAGGGAGACTACAGGGTCAGTAGGAGACTAGTTAGGGTCAGTAGGGAGACTACAGTAGGGAGACTACAGTAGGGAGACTACAGGGTCAGTAGGAGACTACAGGGTCAGTTACATGGTCAGGTTACAGGGTCAGTAGGGAGACTACAGGGTCAGTAGGGAGACTACAGTAGGGAGACTACAGGGTCAGTAGAGACTATTGGGTCAGTAGGGAGACTACAGTAGGGAGACTACAGGAGACTACAGGGGTACAGTAGGGAGACTACAGGGTCAGGAGGGGGAGACTAACAGTAGGGAGACTACAGTAGGGAGACTACAGTAGGGAGACTACAGGGTCAGGGAGACTACATGGTCAGTAGGGAGACTACATGGTCAGTAGGGAGACTAGTAGGGGAGACTACATGGTCAGTAGGGAGACTACAGGGTCAGTAGAGGGAGACTACAGGGTCAGTAGGAGACAAGGGACAGTAGGGAGACTACAGTAGGGAGACTACAGGGTCAGGAGGGAGACTACAGTAGGGAGACTACATGGTCAGTAGGGAGACTACAGTAGGGAGACTACATGGTCAGTAGGGAGACTACAGGGTCAGGGACTACAGTAGGGAGACTACAGGGTAGGGGAGACTACAGGGTCAGTAGGGAGACTACAGTAGGGAGACCAGTAGGGAGACTATACAGTAGGGAGACTACAGGGTCAGGGGGAGACTACAGGGTAGTAGGGAGACTAGTAGGGAGACTACAGGGTCAGTAGGGAGACTAGTAGGGAGACTACAGTAGGGAGACTACAGGGGAGACTACAGGGTCAGTAGGAGACTACAGGGTCAGTAGGGAGACTACTGGGTCAGTAGGGAGACTAGGGACAGTAGGAGACTACAGGGTCAGTAGGGAGACTCAGGGAGACTACTGGGACTACAGTAGGGAGACTACAGGGTCAGTAGGGAGACTAGGGTCAGGGAGACTACAGGGTCAGTAGGGAGACTACAGGGTAGGGAGACTACAGTACAGGGTCAGTAGGGGAGACTACAGAGGGACAGTCGGGAGACAGTAGGGAAACTACAGGGTCAGTAGGGAGACTAGAGGGACAGTCAGGGAGACTACAGGGTCAGTAGGGAGACTACAGGGACAGTCGGGAGACTACAGTAGGGAGACTACAGGTTCAGTAGGGAGACTACAGGGTCAGTAGGGAGACTACAGGGTCAGTAGGGAGACTACAGGGTCTATAGTAGGGAGACTACAGGGTAGGGAGACTAGAGGGACAGTAGGGAGACTACAGGGTCAGAGTACAGGGTCAGTAGAGAGACCACAGTAGAGAGACTACATTGTCAATATGGAAACTTCAGTAAGGAGAGTTCAGTAGATATATGCGTGCTACAAGTGGGTGCTGATATGGTGACCAGTGAGCTGAGATAAGACAGGGGAGACTTTACCTAGCAGACACTTGTAGATAACCTGGAGCCAGTGGGTTTGGGTCGACGAGTATGAAGAGAGGACCAGCCAACAAGAGCGTACATGTCACAGTGGTGGTCGTAGAATATGGGGCTTTGGTGACAAAACGGATGGCACTGTGATAGACTGCATCCAATTTGTTGGGAGTAGGGTGTTGGAGGGTATTTTGTAAATGACATCACCAAAGTCGAGGATTGGTAGGATGGTCAGTTTTACGAGGAATGTTTGGCAGCATGAGTGAAGGAGGTTTTGTTGTGAAATAGGAAGCCGATTCTCGATTTAATTTTGGATTGTAAATGCTTAATGTGAGTCTGGGAGAACCAAGGGCTGTATCTGTTTCTGATCCTACATTTTTTGAAAGGGGAATGCTTATTTAAGATGGTGAGGAAAGCACTTTTAAAGAAAACCAGGCATCCTCTACTGATGGGATGAGGTCAATTATCCTTCCAGGATACCTGGGCCAGGTCGATTAGAAAGGCCTGCTCGCTGGGACGTGTTATAGGGGGAGCGTTTGACAGTGATGAGGGGTGGTCAGTTTGACTACAGGGTCAGTTGGGAGACGCACCCATTACGGATGCAGGTAATGAGGCAGTGATCACTGAGTTTCTGGTTGAAAACAGCAGAGGTGTATTTGGAGGGCAGGTTGGTTAGGATGATATCTATGAGGATGCCCGTGTTTACGTATTTGGGGTTGTACCTGATGGGTTCATTGATCATTTGTGTGAGATTGAGGGCATCAAGCTTAGATTGTAGGATGGCCGTGGTGTTAAGCATGTCCTTTGGTCAGCTAGCAGCTCAAGCTCTGAAGATAGATGGGGGGCAATCAGTTCACATATTGTGTCCAGGGCACAGCTGGGGGCAGAGGGTGGTCTACAGCAAGCGGCAATGGTGAGAGACTTGTTTCTGGAAAGGTGGATTTTTAAAAGTAGAGGCTTGTTTGGGTACAGACCTGGATTGTATAAGACAGAACTTCTGCAGGCTATCTCTGCAGTAGATTGCAACACCGCCCCGTTCATAGCAAAGGATTCCATTTTTATTTGCAATACATTTGCAAACAAATTGTAAAAAAAACTGTTTTTGCTTTCTCATTATGGGTTATTGTGATGTCATTATGGGGTATTGTGATGTCATTATGGGGTATTGTGATGTCATTATGGGTTATTGTGATGTCATTATGGGGTATTGTGATGTCATTATGGGGTATTGTGATGTCATTATGGGGTATTGTGATGTCATTATGGGGTATTGTGAGTAGATTGATGAGGAAAATGTTTATTTATTTAATAATAAAATAAAATGTTTTTTAATTTTTAGTTTTTGAAAATAATTTGTCGTTCCACTTCATGATTGTGTCCCACTTGTTGTTGATTCTTCACAAAAATATACAGTTTTATATCTTTATGTTTGAAGCATGAAATGTGGCAAAAGGTCGCAAAGTTCAAGGGGGCTTTTCGCAAGGCACTGTATATACATCATCGGACCACGCAGCCGTCATCCTCACTGAACTTCTGGAGAGAGTTTTCTGCACTGAAAGTAAAGGCAAAAGGTCACAAAGTTCAAGGGGGCCAAATACTTTGGCAAGGCACTGTACATCATTGCATGGATGATAAGCTACACCTCATAAAATATTTTGAGACAAATTACAGACAGTAGCCCAAAGTATCAAATTAGAACTCAGTTGATTGAAATAGGCCTATGGCCTACTGATTACATTTTAATGCAGTCATCTTGGTTTTAATTTGAAGAATATTTTTATAAATCACTTGTTTGTGTTAATTGGAAAGAGATTGGCAACTTTGTTTTGAAGTTATCTGGAGTCACAGAGAGAAGGATACACCAAGTGAATTTAAGTTTAGCAGAGATCTACTGTGTAAAAGTTACGCAGGAAGGCAAAAAACATCTAACAACGCATTTAACTATGAGTCTTCTGATGCAGGCGATAGAGATTATGAGTGCTAATAATGCGTTGTTAATAGTGATGGTTTTGGGAAACAGCTTGGAGATTTAAAGATGCCCGACAAAGGTTTTAACAATAAACTTAAGATGTTTTTGGGAAACCAAGCCCTGATCTACAGCTAAGTGACGCAACCAGGTGCCCTTCACAAGAACTGAGAAGAAGCCTGACTTAATAGAATCCATACAGAGAGTTGGAGTGGTTCCTTACCTTCTAGAATCCATACAGAGAGTTGGAATGGTTCCTAACCTTCTAGAATCTAGACAGAGAGTTGGAGTGGTTCCTTACCTTCTAGAATCCATACAGAGAGTTGGAATGGTTCCTAACCTTCTACATTTACATTTACATTTAAGTCATTTAGCAGACGCTCTTATCCAGAGCGACTTACAAATTGGTGCATACACCTTATGACATCCAGTGGAACAGCCACTTGCATCTAAATCTTTTTTTTTTTTGGGGGAGAAGGATTACTTACCCTTACTTACCCTATCCTAGGTATTCCTTGAAGAGGTGGGGTTTCAGGTGTCTCCGGAAGGTGGTGATTGACTCCGCTGTCCTGGCGTCGTGAGGGAGTTTGTTCCACCATTGGGGGCCAGAGCAGCGAACAGTTTTGACTGGGCTGAGCGGGAACTGTACTTCCTCAGTGGTAGGGAGGCGAGCAGGCCAGAGGTGGATGAACGCAGTGCCCTTGTTTGGGTGTAGGGCCTGATCAGAGCCTGGAGGTACTGAGGTGCCGTTCCCCTCACAGCTCCGTAGGCAAGCACCATGGTCTTGTAGCGGATGCGAGCTTCAACTGGAAGCCAGTGGAGAGAGCGGAGGAGCGGGGTGACGTGAGAGAACTTGGGAAGGTTGAACACCAGACGGGCTGCGGCGTTCTGGATGAGTTGTAGGGGTTTAATGGCACAGGCAGGAGCCCAGCCAACAGCGAGTTGCAGTAATCAAGACGGGAGATGACAAGTGCCTGGATTAGGACCTGCGCCGCTTCCTGTGTGAGGCAGGGTCGTACTCTGCGGATGTTGTAGAGCATGAACCTACAGGAACGGGACACCGCCTTGATGTTAGTTGAGAACGTCAGGGTGTTGTCCAGGATCACGCCAAGGTTCTTAGCGCTCTGGGAGGAGGACACAATGGAGTTGTCAACCGTGATGGCGAGATCATGGAACGGGCAGTCCTTCCCCGGGAGGAAGAGGAGCTCCGTCTTGCTGAGGTTCAGCTTGAGGTGGTGATCCGTCATCCACACTGATATGTCTGCCAGACATGCAGAGATGCGATTCGCCACCTGGTCATCAGAAGGGGGAAAGGAGAAGATTAATTGTGTGTCGTCTGCATAGCAATGATAGGAGAGACCATGTGAGGTTATGACAGAGCCAAGTGACTTGGTGTATAGCGAGAATAAGAGAGGGCCTAGAACAGAGCCCTGGGGGACACCAGTGGTGAGAGCGCGTGGTGAGGAGACAGATTCTCGCCACGCCACCTGGTAGGAGCGACCTGTCAGGTAGGACGCAATCCAAGCGTGGGTCGCGCCGGAGATGCCCAACTCGGAGAGGGTGGAGAGGAGGATCTGATGGTTCACAGTATCGAAGGCAGCCGATAGGTCTAGAAGGATGAGAGCAGAGGAGAGAGAGTTAGCTTTAGCAGTGCGGAGCGCCTCCGTGATACAGAGAAGAGCAGTCTCAGTTGAATGACTAGTCTTGAAACCTGACTGATTTGGATCAAGAAGGTCATTCTGAGAGAGATAGCGGTAGAGCTGGCCAAGGACGGCACGCTCAAGAGTTTTGGAGAGAAAAGAGAGAAGGGATACTGGTCTGTAGTTGTTGACATCGGAGGGATCGAGTGTAGGTTTTTTCAGAAGGGGTGCAACTCTCGCTCTCTTGAAGACGGGAGGGACGTAGCCAGCGGTCAGGGATGAGTTGATGAGCGAGGTGAGGTAAGGGAGAAGGTCTCCGGAAATGGTCTGGAGAAGAGAGGAGGGGATAGGGTCAAGAGGGCAGGTTGTTGGGCGGCCGGCCGTCACAAGACGCGAGATTTCATCTGGAGAGAGAGGGGAGAAAGAGGTCAGAGCATAGGGTAGGGCAGTGTGAGCAGAACCAGCGGTGTCGTTTGACTTAGCAAACGAGGATCGGATGTCGTCGACCTTCTTTTCAAAATGGTTGACGAAGTCATCTGCAGAGAGGGAGGAGGGGGGATTCAGGAGGGAGGAGAAGGTGGCAAAGAGCTTCCTAGGGTTAGAGGCAGATGCTTGGAATTTAGAATGGTAGAAAGTGTCTTTAGCAGCAGAGACAGAGGAGGAAAATGTAGAGAGGAGGGAGTGAAAGGATGCCAGGTCCGCAGGGAGGCGAGTTTTCCTCCATTTCCGCTCGGCTGCCCGGAGCCCTGTTCTGTGAGCTCGCAAGGAGTCGTCGAGCCACGGAGCGGGAGGGGAGGACCGAGCCGGCCTGGAGGATAGGGGACATAGGGAGTCAAAGGATGCAGTAAGGGAGGAGAGGAGGGTTGAGGAGGCAGAATCAGGAGATAGGTTGGAGAAAGTTTGAGCAGAGGGAAGAGATGATAGGATGGAAGAGGAGAGAGTAGCGGGGGAGAGAGAGCGAAGGTTGGGACGGCGCGATACCATCCGAGTAGGGGCAGTGTGGGAAGTGTTGGATGAGAGCGAGAGGGAAAAGGATACAAGGTAGTGGTCGGAGACTTGGAGGGGAGTTGCAATGAGGTTAGTGGAAGAACAGCATCTAGTAAAGATGAGGTCAAGCGTATTGCCTGCCTTGTGAGTAGGGGGGGAAGGTGAGAGGGTGAGGTCAAAAGAGGAGAGGAGTGGAAAGAAGGAGGCAGAGAGGAATGAGTCAAAGGTAGACGTGGGGAGGTTAAAGTCGCCCAGAACTGTGAGAGGTGAGCCGTCCTCAGGAAAGGAGCTTATCAAGGCATCGAGCTCATTGATGAACTCTCCGAGGGAACCTGGAGGGCGATAAATGATAAGGATGTTAAGCTTGAAAGGGCTGGTAACTGTGACAGCATGGAATTCAAAGGAGCGATAGACAGATGGGTAAGGGGAGAAAGAGAGAAAGACCACTTGGGAGAGATGAGGATCCCGGTGCCACCACCCCGCTGACCAGAAGCTCTCGGGGTGTGCGAGAACACGTGGGCTGACGAGGAGAGAGCAGTAGGAGTAGCAGTGTTATCTGTGGTGATCCATGTTTCCGTCAGTGCCAAGAAGTCAAGGGACTGGAGGGAGGCATAGGCTGAGATGAACTCTGCCTTGTTGGCCGCAGATCGGCAGTTCCAGAGGCTACCGGAGACCTGGAACTCCACGTGGGTCGTACGCGCTGGGACCACCAGATTAGGTGGTCGCGGCCACGCGGTGTGGAGTGTTTGTATGGTCTGTGCAGAGAGGAGAGAACAGGGATAGACAGACACATAGTTGACAGGCTACAGAAAAGGCTACGCTAATGCAAGGAGATTGGAATGACAAGTGGACTACACGTCTCGAATGTTCAGAAAGTTAAGCTTACGTAGCAAGAGTCTTATTGACTAAAATGATTAAAATGATACAGTACTGCTAAAGTAGGCTAGCTGGCAGTGGCTGCGTTGTTGAGACTACACTAATCAAGTCGTTCCGTTGAGTGTAATAGTTTCTACAGTGCTGCTAATCGGGGCTAGCTGGCTAGCTAGCAGTGTTGTTTACGTTACGTTGCGTTAAAAGAACGACAATAGCTGGCTAGCTAACCTAGGAAATCGCTCTAGACTACACAATTATCTTTGAAACAAAGACGGCTATGTAGCTAGCTACGATCAAACAAATCAAACCGTTGTACTGTAATGAAATGAAATGAAAATGTGATACTAACTGTGGAGCGAAGCGGAATGCGACCGGGTTGTTGTTGGCTAGCTGTTAGCTGTTAGCTGTTGGCTAGCTAGCAGAGTCTCCTACGTTAAGGACGACAAATAGCTGGCTAGGGAACCTCAGTGAATTAAGATAATCACTCCAAGGCTACACACACTAAACTACACAATTATCTTGGAAACAAAGACAGCTATGTAGCTAGCTAACACTAGACTAATCAAGTCGTACAGTTGAGTGAATAGCACTACAGTGATGCTAATCTGTGTGCGTTAGCTAGCGCTTGCTAGCTCCTGGGCGAATAGCAGTGAAGGCTACGTTAGGGGCGACGAAATACGATAATTATGCAATTATCTCTGATACAAGGACGGCTATGTAGCTAGCTAAGAAGAATTGCTAAGATTAGACAAATCAACCGTTGTACTATAATGAAATGTAATGAAAAAGTTATACAACCTGCAGAGCGAAGTGCGAATGCGACCGCTCGCTCCAACCCGGAACCTTCTAGAGTCTAGACAGAGAGTTGGAGTGGTTCCTTACCTTCTAGAATCCATACAGAGAGTTGGAATGGTTCCTAACCTTCTAGAATCTAGACAGAGAGTTGGAGTGGTTCCTTACCTTCTAGAATCCATACAGAGAGTTGGAATGGTTCCTAACCTTCTAGAATCTAGACAGAGAGTTGGAGTGGTTCCTTACCTTCTAGAATCCATACAGAGAGTTGGAATGGTTCCTAACCTTCTAGAATCTAGACAGAGAGTTGGAGTGGTTCCTTACCTTCTAGAATCCAGACAGAGAGTTGGAGTGGTTCCTTACCTTCTAGAATCTAGACAGAGAGTTGGAATGGTTCCTAACCTTCTAGAATCTAGACAGAGAGTTGGAATGGTTCCTTACCTTCTAGAATCTAGACAGAGAGTTGGAATGGTTCCTTACCTTCTAGAATCTAGACAGAGAGTTGGAGTGGTTCCTTACCTTCTAGAATCTAGACAGAGAGTTGGAATGGTTCCTAACCTTCTAGAATCTAGACAGAGAGTTGGAATGGTTCCTAACCTTCTAGAATCTAGACAGAGAGTTTGAATGGTTCCTTACCTTCTAGAATCTAGACAGAGAGTTGGAGTGGTTTCTAACCTTCTAGAATCCAGACAGAGAGTTGGAGTGGTTCCTTACCTTCTAGAATCTAGACAGAGAGTTGGAATGGTTCCTAACCTTCTAGAATCTAGACAGAGAGTTGGAATGGTTCCTTACCTTCTAGAATCTAGACAGAGAGTTGGAGTGGTTCCTTACCTTCTAGAATATAGACAGAGAGTTGGAATGGTTCCTAACCTTCTAGAATCTAGACAGAGAGTTGGAATGAACCTGGTTCCTACCTTCTAGAATATAGACAGAGAGTTGGAATGGTTCTTCTAGAATCTAGACAGAGAGTTGGAACCTTCTAGAATGGTTCCTTACCTTCTAGAATCTAGACAGAGAGTTGGAATGGTTCCTTACCTTCTAGAATCCAGACAGAGAGTTGAGTGGTTCACCTTCTAGAATATAGACAGAGAGTTGGAATGGTTCCTAACCTTCTAGAATCTAGACAGAGAGTTGGAATGGTTCCTAACCTTCTAGAATCTAGACAGAGAGTTGGAATGGTTCCTTACCTTCTAGAATCCAGACAGAGAGTTGGAATGGTTCCTAACCTTCTAGAATCTAGACAGAGAGTTGGAATAGTTCCTTACCTTCTAAAATCCAGACAGAAAGTTGGAATGGTTCCTGACATTCTCAAATCTAGACAGATAATTGTAAAGGTTCCTGGACCAGATCCCTGGCACCAGCCCCTGCCTGTAAAGAGCATGTTCAATTCCCCAAGTTAACAAAATGAAAAAATAGTTTGTGAATGTGTGTATAGCTGGGCTGTCTTGGTATGATCGATTCACCAGACTTTTTTTCTCCTCCGAGCCGTATCTGAATTAAGTGCTGTCTAGTCGTCAACATGGTGATTGAGTTGAACCGAAAAGGGAATTCAGGTTGTCCCAAGCCTCTGACTGTTGTCTATCCAAGACGTGTTGAATATACACCCTGAAACTGACTGAGGCTTGAGAATATACTACATGGACTTTTGTTACAGTTTTTGTGACCATGGCCAAATACATGAAATTCCACCAATCTTAACATATTTATTTATAGGACATAGTAGCAAAGCTGTGTTTCATTTGAGGTCAACTAAGCAGGTAAAAACAAGCTAATTTCCTGCAGCATTGAGGTCTGAACAGAGAGTGTTAAATGTGGCATCTCTGTCTACAAAAGTGTCCCCTTTGCCAATGCAGGCACGGGAAACAATTAGTAATGGAAAGTAACAAATGGTAGCCACCTGGACCTAGCAAACACACCAGGCCGGACTATTACCTGGCCAACACACCAGGCCGGATTATTACCTGGCCAACACACCAGGCCGGATAATTACCTGGCCAACACACCAGGCCGGATAATTACCTGGCCAACACACCAGGCCGGATAATTACCTGGCCAACACACCAGGCCGGACTATTACCTGGCCAACACACCAGGCCGGACTATTACCTGGCCAACACACCAGGCCGGACTTATTACCTGGCCAACACACCAGGCCGGATTATTACCTGGCCAACACACCAGGCCGGATTATTACCTGGCCAACACACCAGGCCTGATCATTACCTGGCCAACACACCAGGCCGGACTATTACCTGGCCAACACACCAGGCCGGATAATTACCTGGCCAACACACCAGGCCGGATAATTACCTGGCCAACACACCAGGCCTGATCATTACCTGGCCAACACACCAGGCCTGATCATTACCTGGCCAACACACCAGGCCGGATAATTACCTGGCCAACACACCAGGCCGGATAATTACCTGGCCAACACACCAGGCCTGATCATTACCTGGCCAACAGACCAGGCCGGACTATTACCTGGCCAACAGACCAGGCCTGATCATTACCTAGCCAACAGACCAGACCTAATCATTACCTAGCCAACAGACCAGACCTGATCATTACCTAGCCAACAGACCAGACCTGATGATTACCTGGAAAACACACCAGACCTGATGATTACCTGGCCAACACACCAGACCAGATCATTACCTAGCCAACACACCAGACCTGATTATTACCTGGCCAACACACCAGGCCTGATCATTACCTGGCCAACACACCAGGCCGGACTATTACCTGACCAACACACCAGGCCTGATCATTACCTGGCCAACACACCAGGCCTGATCATTACCTGGCCAACACACCAGGCCGGACTATTACCTGACCAACACACCAGACCTGATCATTACCTGGCCAACACACCAGGCCTGATCATTACCTGACCAACACACCAGACCTGATCATTACCTGGCCAACACACCAGACCTGATCATTACCTGGCCAACACACCAGACCTGATTATTACCTGGAAAACACACCAGACCTGATCATTACCTGGCCAACACACCAGACCTGATCATTTTTTGGCCAACAGACCAGACTATTTTTACTTTACTTTTCCACACCAGACAATCATTACCTCCAACTAGCATCAGACCCAATCACCAGACCTGATTATTACCTGGCCAACACACCAGACAGATCAAACGTCCACTCTCAATCTTACTACTCCCCTGACGTCGCCGTCCTCATTCACATGCAGTCAGACTCTTTCAGTCAGGCTCTTTCAGTCAGGCTATTTCAATCACTCCTCAAGTCAGGCTATTTCAATCACTCCTCAAGTCAGGCTATTTCAGTCAGGCTCTTGAAGTCAGACTCTTTCAATCACACCTCAAGTCAGGCTATTTCAGTCAGGCTATTTCAGTCAGGCTATTTCAGTCAGGCTATTTCAGTCAGGTTCTTTCAGTCAGGTTCTTTCAGTCAGACTCTTTCAGTCAGACTCTTTCAGTCAGACTCTTTCAGTCAGGCTATTTCAGTCAGACTCTTTCAGTCAGGCTATTTCAGTCAGGCTCTTTCAGTCAGACTCTTTCAGTCAGGCTCTTTCAGTCAGACTCTTTCAATCAGACTCTTTCAGTCAGGTTCTTTCAGTCAGACTCTTTCAGTCAGACTCTTTCAGTCAGACTATTTCAGTCAGACTCTTTCAGTCAGGCTCTTTCAGTCAGACTCTTTCAGTCAGGCTCTTTCAGTCAGACTCTTTCAATCAGACTCTTTCAGTCAGGCTATTTCAATCAGACTATTTCAGTCAGACTCTTTCAGTCAGACTCTTTCAGTCAGACTCTTTCAGTCAGGCTCTTCCAGTAACTCCTCCAGTCAGGCTCTTCCAGTAACTCCTCCAGTCAGGCTCTTCCAGTAACTCCTCCAGTCAGGCTCTTCCAGTAACTCCTCCAGTCAGGCTCTTCCAGTAACTCCTCCAGTCAGGCTCTTCCAGTAACTCCTCCAATCAGGCTCTTCCAGTAACTCTTCCAGTCAGGCTCTTCCAGTAACTCCTCCAGTCAGACTCTTCCAGTAACTCCTTCAGCCAGGCTCTTCAGTAACCTGTCAGTCAGGCTCTTCCAGTATCTTTCAGTCAGACTCAGGCTCTTTCAGTAGGCTCCTCCAGTCAGGCTCTTCCAGTAACTCCTCCAGTCAGACTCTTCCAGTAACTCTTTCAGACAGGCTCTTCCAGTAACTCCTTCCAGTCAGGCTCTTCAGTAACTCTTCTCTTTCAGTCAGGCTCTTCCAGTAACTCCTCCAGTCAGGCTCTTCCAGTAACTCCTCCAGTCAGGCTCTTCCAGTAACTCCTCCAGTCAGGCTCTTCCAGTAACTCCTCCAGTCAGGCTCTTCCAGTAACTCCTCCAGTCAGGCTCTTCCAGTAACTCCTCCAGTCAGGCTCTTCCAGTAACTCCTCCAGTCAGGCTCTTCCAGTAACTCCTCCAGTCAGGCTCTTCCAGTAACTCCTCCAGTCAGGCTCTTCCAGTAACTCCTCCAGTCAGACTCTTCCAGTAACTCCTCCAGTCAGGCTCTTCCAGTAACTCCTCCAGTCAGGCTCTTCCAGTAACTCCTCCAGGCAGGCTCTTCCAGTAACTCCTCCAGTCAGGCTCTTCCAGTAACTCCTCCAGTCAGGCTCTTCCAGTAACTCCCCTAGTAACTTTTCCAGGCTCAATCAGTCACTCTTTATTCACATGTATTTTTATTTTCTTTAACACCTCCACCCCCTCTTCGGAGGACAAATATTTTAGTTTTTCCAGCTTTTTTACTACATATACATACATTTTACGTACGTGGTGCTTTTATATGAAGCAGTCATATAACAATAATACATTACCTAACATTAAAAAAAATCCCAGCCCATCCCACCTATCACCATAGACCTCAAGTCCTTAATCCCACCCCTCAGCCTCTCTCAGCCCATCCCACCTATCACCATAGACCTCAGCTTCTTAGTCCCACCCCCTCAGCCTCTGTCAGCCCATCCCACCTATCACCATAGACCTCAGCTCCTTAATCCCACCCCTCAGCCAGGCTCTTCAGCTCCTCCAGTCACTCTTCCCATAGACCCTCAGCTCCTTTCTAACCCCTCAGACTCTTCAGCCCATCCCACCTATCACCACAGACCTCAGCTTCTTAACACCCACCCCCTCAGCCTCTCTCAGCCCATTCCACCTATCACCATAGACCCCAGCTCCTTAATCCCACGTGGTCAGCCACTCTCTGCCCATCCCACCTATAACAATAACCTCAGCTCCTTACCCCACCCCTCAGCCTCTCAGCCCATCCCACCTATCACCATAGACCTCAGCTCCTTAATCCCACCCCTCAGCCACTCTCAGCCCCTCCCACCTATCACCATAGACCTCAGCTCCTTAATCCCACCCCTCAGCCACTCTCTGCCCATCCCACCTATCACCATAGACCTCAGCTCCTTAATCCCACCCCTCAGCCACTCTCAGCCCATCCCACCTATCACCATAGACCTCAGCTCCTTAATCCCACCCCTCAGCCACTCTCAGCCCATCCCACCTATCACCATAGACCTCAGCTCCTTAATCCCACCCCTCAGCCTCTCTCAGCCCATCCCACCTATCACCATAGACCTCAGCTCCTTAATCCCACCCCTCAGCCTCTCTCAGCCCATCCCACCTATCACCATAGACCTCAGCTCCTTAATCCCACCCCTCAGCCTCTCTCAGCCCATCCCACCTATCACCATAGACCTCAGCTCCTTAATCCCACCCCTCAGCCTCTCTCAGCCATCCCACCTATCACCATAGACCTCAGCTCCTTAATCCCACCCCTCAGCCTCTCTCAGCCCATCCCACCTATCACCATAGACCACCCTCATTTGGTTTCCATGTGCCGTATATTTAAAATGTTGCTGTGATGTTTTACAACCTTTTTTAACCTTTCTAATCCTATAGTCTCCACAGATTGTGAGCTAAAGATGAAACCTTTTCTAGGAGTATTATTATATTATCTATTGACTGACTATGGCTTTCCAAAACACCCAACACTGCTATTTGTAAGGTTGATTTTAAGTGCATTTGTGTTTTTTAACCATTCCTGAACCTGTGACCAGAAACAAGCTACGTAGGAGCAATACTAGAATAAAGGATCTATTGGTTCTGTCTCTTCGCAGCAAAATCTACTGAGCTGAGATTGTTGTATGCCCCATATATATAGCATTCTGTTGGTGGCAAGAATTTTACATAATAATTTAAATTGAAAAACAAAGTGTTGAGTCAAGTGTCATTTTTGTACCAGTTCATTAACCATGTGCCATGGATTTGGTACATCAAACAACTCCTCCCATTTATTCTGCAACCTGTTTGGTGCAGCTGTCAACATATTTGTCCTCAGATGAAACTGGTATATTTTTCTATTTGTAACAGTTCCATCCAGCCAATCTGTATCTTTAATATATGGCAGGCAAACATCCCATATATTTTTCGATTACTGCTCTGTTTAAATATCAGTAATAAATATATATATATAATTTTTTTAAAAATCCATAAAGAATGTTTTTTTGTGAATCGGTATATTTGAGTTTAACCATTACATTTGCTGTAATATTTGTTCTATCTTTTCTGGTGGATATAACTGAAATTGTAACCAGCTTTGTATGGCTTGTTAACAAAAGCGCGATAATTTAATCAAAATTTCATTTTCAATTAGTCAGAAATGAGAAGTTGTAATCTGTATGAAGGTAAAAAGGCCATTGTTGAACTAAGGATGAGCCTTCCTTAATAATCTACTGGAGAACCATTTGGGGTTTAAGTATAATTTATGTATGAGTGAAGGTTTTAGCGAGAGGTTTAAAGCTTTAATATTTAATAATTTTAGCCACCCAAACTCATAGTCATTACATAAATAAGCACATTTAATTTTGTCTGGATTAGCATTCCCAATAAAAGGAAATCTTTTTTTGCTCATAGGATTTAAAAAATGAGTAATCTGGAGTAGGCAGTGCCATTGGTAAGTAAGTAAACTGTGATAGGCCAAAGAGTTAAAACTCTTAAGGATCTGCCCCTTTTTTTCAATTTTCTCCTAAATACCCAAATCTAACTGCCTGTAGCTCAGGACCTGAAGCAAGGACATGCATAGTCTTGGTACCATTTGAAAGGAAACTCTGACGTTTTTTGAAATGTGAAATGAATGTAGGAGAATATAACACATTAGATCTGGTAAAAGATAATATAAAGACAAAACAAACCATTCTTTTGATCTTTTTTGTACCATCGTCTTTGAAATGCAAGAGAAAGGCCATAATGTATTATTCCAGCCTAGGTACAGTTTAGATTTTGGCCACTAGATGGCAGCAGTGTATGTGCAAAGTGTTTGACTAATCCAATGAACCATTGCATTTCTGTTAACATTTTTGCATCAAGACTGCCCAAATGTGCCTGATTTGTTTATTAATAACTTTTCATGTTGAAAATGGTGCACTCTCCTCAAACAATAGCACAGCATTCTTTCACTGTAATAGCTATTGTAAATTGGACAGTGCAGTTAGATTAACAACAGATTTAAACTTTCTGCCAATAGCAGATATGTCTATGTCCTGTGAAATATTCTTGTTACTTACAACCTACGTTTGCTCAACTGTGCCATGGAAGGGACACCGATCGCAAATAAGTTTTTAATCAATATGGTTTTACCACGAATATACAAGTATTTACCTCTCAATGTTTGCAGAACCTTATCGACTTTTGCTAACTTTCTAATGAAATTAATTGTGGTAAGTTAATTTATATTTTTTGAGATGTGAGTACCGAGTATGTCTACTTCACCATCCACCCATTTTATTAGTAAACTACAAGGTAGTGTAAACATTGTATTTTTTAACGATCCAATACGTAATGTGGTACACTTGTCATAATTATGTTTAAGTCCAGAGAGACTAGAAAATGATCAAGATGTTCAATGAGACTGTGCAGGGATCCAGATTGTGGACTAGAGACATCAACATACATCAATCATTTTTGTTTTTATCCCCTGTATTTCTAACCCCTTGATGTTCTTGTTAGATCTAATTTGAATAGCTAGTATTTCAATGGCCATAATAAATAAATATGGAGACAACAGACAGCCTTGTTTAACTCCTCTTAAAAGCTACATACTTACTGAGAAGTAGCCATTATTTATTATTTTACACCTGGGGTTGCTATACATAACTTAAACCGATTGTATAAGAGATTCACCAAAATTAAACTAACCCAAGCATTAATATATACATTCTTCCAATCACTCTTTCAGTCACTCTTCTCTGAAGTAAAGTCTTTCTTTGTGTAAGTTCCTAAGACCTGTGGTTTGTCATGTCGACTAGGGGGGGGTGGATCTTTGCTATAAAAGATCTCAGTTGCCATTATGTTGACCACTCTCAACTTTTCATGAGAGATACTGAACTGTTGAAAATCAAATGCTATTGCAAAAGCTTAATTAATTATTAATGGTGAAGATTAAGCATAACTCTGACTGGTGTGTGATTTGCTCTCTCATCATTTGGTAATTAAGGACATTTCCGCGACAGCTCTTCCAGAAATTCTCTTTTAGTCACTCTTCCAGGCAGGCTCTTCCATAAATGTTATTTTAGTCACTCTTTCCGTCACTTTTCCATTCAGGTGGTTTCTTTCAGTCACTATTCCAGTCAGGCTCTTCCAGTTAGGCTCTTTTAGTCACTATTCCAGTCAGGCTCTTCCAGTTAGGCTCTTTCAGTCACTATTCCAGTCAGGCTCTTCCAGTTAGGCTCTTTCTGCCACTATTCCAGTCAGGCTCTTCCAATTAGACTCTTTCAGTCACTATTCCAGTCAGGCTCTTCCAGTTATGCTCTTTCAGCCACTATTCCAGTCAGGCTCTTCCAGTTAGGCTCTTTCAGCCACTATTCCAGTCAGGCTCTTCCAGTTAGGCTCTTTTAGTCACTATTCCAGTCAGGCTCTTCCAGTTAGGCTCTTTTAGTCACTATTCCAGTCAGGCTCTTCCAGTTAGGCTCTTTCAGTCACTATTCCAGTCAGGCTCTTCCAGTTAGGCTCTTTTAGCCACTATTCCAGCCAGGCTCTTCCATTCAGGCTCTTCCAGTTGCTATTGCAGTTAGGATCTTCTAATCAGGCCATGGCATACAGAGATTGGGCAGAAAGTCACTTGTCTGGCAGTGAGAGTCCCTTAAAACCTCTTAGTGCTACCCCCCTACTTTTTTCAATTTCCGCCTGAAGACATACCCAAATCTAACTGAATGTAGCTCAGCCACAGAACCAAGGATATGCATATTATTGGTACCATTTGAAAGAAAACACTTAAATGTGAATTGAATGTAAGAGAATATAACACAATAGATCTGGTTTAGATAATACAATGAAAAAAAACCAAATGTTTTATATTTGTATTGTTGTATCATCATCTATAAAATGAACAATATAAAACAAACATTCAGATAGGATGATGGAGACAATTTCAGTGAAAAACATGAGGGCAACAGTACTTGTGCAACGTTTCAGAATGATAACTTCCACAATGAGTGTGCTACATGACATTTATCATGAAGTCACCCAGGTGTCCCACACAAGTAGCCCAAATGTGCCAAGTGGCCAAATTGGTGAAGGTATACATTTTGTAACAAATAACTATATACAAAATGCCAAAATGGTATTCTAACACACACACACACAAAATGGAGAAAAAATTAAAAAAAATAAAAAATAAATAAATAAATAAAAACATTTACAAAATAACATGGGTAACTATTTACACACTTTCAATATTTGGAAGACCTTCAGTCCTCCATCAAATCAAATGTATTTATATATATATGTGCCGGGTGGAGATTATAACAGAACATGGCCGAGATTTTTAAAACATTCATAGATGACCAGCAGGGTAAAATAATAATAATAATCACAGTAGTTGGAGAGGATTCAACAGGACAGCACCTCAAGAGTAAATATGAACAGTTTAGGGTATCATAGCCGTAGGCAGAACAGTTGAAACTGGAACAGCAGCAAGGCCAGGTGGACTGGGGACAGCAAGGAGTCATCATGCCAGGTAGTCCTGACGCATGGTCCTAGGGCTCAGGTCCTCCGAGAGAGAGAACTAGAGATTTAGAGAGAGCATACTTAAATTCACACAGGACACCGGATAAGAAAGGAGAAGTACTCCAGATATAACAGACTGACCCTAGCCCCCCGACACATAAACTACTGCAGCATAAATACTGGAGGCTGAGACAGGAGGGGTCAGGAGACACTGTGGCCCCATCTGATGAGACCCCCGGACAGGGCCAAACAGGAAGGATATAACCCCACCTACTTTGCCAAAGCTCTACACAATATTGTGAGGCTGATGCCAGGTGCCATAGCAGTATCTTTCTGCTGTAAAGTGAGTATCAACAGGTATAATAAACAGATAATAAACAGATATATATATATATATATATATATATATATATATATATATATATATATATATATAGAGTACAGGGAACATAAGGTTGAATATATAGACCTGCTAGATCTACTGTCTATTTTATATTATGACATTTCAGCTAGATCTACTGTCTATTATATTATGACAGACCAGCTAGATCTACTGTCTCTATTATATTATGACAGACCAGCTTGATCTACTGTCTCTATTATAATATGACAGACCAGCTAGATCTACAGTCTCTATTATATTATGACAGACCAGCTAGATCTACAGTCTCTATTATATTATGACAGACCAGCTAGATCTACAGTCTCTATTATAATATGACAGACCAGCTAGATCTACTGTCTCTTTAATATTATGACATTTCAGCTAGATCCACTGTCTCTATTATATTATGACAGACCAGCTAGATCTACTGTCTTTATTATATTACAACAGACCAGCTGTATCTACTGTCTCCATTTCACTTTGGCCATTGTTGTGGGCCTGCCCTCCCCTCAACAGCCTCAAATAGACTATTTCATGTGGGAAGGGGATGGGCGGCAGACACACGCATCTCACATTTCAATACATTACATTTTTATATATTGCTTCTAAAATAAAATAAAAATCACAAATAATATTTTATATTATTAATTTCAAACAAGGGCATTTGCATGAGAAGAACTTACCAGTCCAAAACACTCTCCGTTCAAAAAATATTCCTCCACTTGGGAATCGCTAAATGAATCGTCCTACAACAATCTGTCTCACTTTTCCGATCAATTTCTTCTAAAATAGTGTGTACACCTGTCTAGAATTCGATTTAGCTTTTCCTGACTTAGTCGCCATACTGATTGATATATAAACAGATATATAAACAGTCAGTGATCGGGTGTGGCTTCGCTCTCATCCTTACTCGAAAGCTGAACAATTCTTCTCGGCCAAGCTCGCTCCTAAATGGCAAGGACCATATAGGATTGTGGAGCAGATGGGCCCTTTGAACTACCGAGTGGTGAAAGAGGACACAGGTGAAGATATGCGCGTTGTTCATGTCTCACGCCTCAAGGCCTGTTACCCCTCGGCTGAGGAATTGGAGGCGATTGAGCTCCGCAAGGTCCTGGATATTTTTGTAGAGGAAAGTGATGAGGAGACCTTTCTCGGTTTCCCCGACCAAGATGTGCCTTCCAGGGCAATGGTCGGCTTTTTCCAGGGGAGGGGGTGTGTGACGGCCCTGAATTTTTCTGAACCGTCTCAGTGCAGCTCCTTCCAATAGGGCGCTTTCCCTTTAATTCCCAATTAAATAGCCAGCATCAGCTGCGCGAAAGTGGGGGTGTGATGGAGATGTGCATGAGGATGTGTTCAACCCTCAGTGCCCGAAGCTTCTCTATTCCGTTTGTTTTGTTGCCGTTAAACGTGTGTTTTGTAGCCTAAGAGAGTTTACCCAGGATCGGATCCACTCTTTGCGTCCCTGGACTACACCTCTCCGTTCTTCGTGGCCTTTCTCCGCTATTGGCGGATTGGATTGTCTGACTGACCGACTGACTACCACCTTTTTGTATACGGTATTTCATTTGTTTGGATGTGATGTATACTGTGATTTATGTAGTTGTAGTTGAGGACTTAGTAAGAGTTGATACGCTTTAAAGTTCTGTGGTAAAATTATTGTTATATTGATTGTATGTTTAGTACTGGGTTTACGCTACACTGAATGACAAACATCGCGTGACAAAAGTCACTTGAGTTCACTGAACTCCTTTACCGGGCTGGACTCTTTTTAGGCCCGAGGTACAGGACATTTCTGGAGGAACCAGAACTCATTGTGATATTATTATGTGTGTGTGTAATCATTGTTGTTGCTAATACAACCCACGCAACAGAATATAGTTGTTTTTGAAGTTCTTTCCAATGTTTTAAGGGTTTATGAAAAGTTTATTTCCATCCTGACTTTTACATAAGTCCTTTGTATTGGTGTAGACTTGACGGACCAGATGGGACTCATTCCCACCCAAACTAAAAGGAGAAACCAATGTTTTCTCTGGTAGGCACAACCTACCTGGCACCCCTATAAATAATAACCTCAAGTCAAAACCGTTACATAAAAAAAGCGCGTTTACCAAACAATGCTGTGCGTAGCTCCTACTGGTATAAAACTTCAATAGCGAATGACTCTCTTTACACTGGAGTTTACTACATGGGTTGGTCTTCCAACACATAACCATTGCATATTGCCTTTTACCTCAGCTCACTGGCTAGATTTCAAAACGATCAGTGGACATTGGGTTAAAATACAGTCAATCAACGGAACAGTGGTCATATCATTGGTGCACAGTGATGTCATTACTTGTTGTCTTCAAATCGGTTTCTTACAGTCAATACGTCCCGCGAAATGGCCCATTAGGTTTGGTTGTGTTACAAACAAACCATGTTACAAACAAATCAGTTGATTGCAATGAAACCAAACATGACTGGAAAAGTCACGTTCTGTGTGGGTATTTACCCTCGAATGTGTCATCGAAAATAGAATGAGACGTAATTCATGACACAAGCGGTTCAGGAAATGTTTCGTGTTAGGCTATAAAAACGGATTTTATCAAACAAAAGATAATTCATTGTGTAACAATGAGCGTTGGGATTACAGATGAAGATCGTCAAAGGTAAACAATTTATTTTAATGTAGTTTGTGATTATGTAATGCCTGTACTGGTTGAAATAGTTTTTTTATGGGACTCAATCCTCAGATAATCGCATCGTATTCTTTCTCAGTAAATCATTTTTTAAATCTGACAACGCAGTTGGATTAGCAAGATTCTAAGCTTTCGATACATGTTAGACACTTGTATTTTCATGAATGTTTAATGTGACTATTTATGTAGTGATCACCGTATGTTTGTCACGTTCTGACCTTTATTTCCTGTGTTTTGTATTTAGTTAGTATGGTCAGGGCGTGAGTTGGGTGGGCAGTCTATGTTTGTTTTTCTATGATTTCGGTATTTCTATGTTTTGGCCTAGTATGGTTCTCAATCAGAGGCAGGTGTCATTAGTTGTCTCTGATTGAGAATCATACTTAGGTAGCCTGGGTTTCACTGTGTGTTTGTGGGTGATTGTTCCTGTCTCTGTCTTTGTACCAGATAGGACTGTTTTGAGTTTTCACATTTCTTGTTTTTTTGTAGTCAGTTGTTCATGTGTACCTTAACGTGTTAAAAAGAACCATGGACACTTACCACGCCGCGTATTGGTCCTCTGATCCGTTTCGCCTCTCCTCTTCGGAAGAAGAGGAGGAAATTCATTACAATGTTGTGGAATTTCAGCCCGCTACCGGGTTCCTTGCGCAGAGAGGTTAACCTTCCACTAGCGGAACCCCTCGACAACATTCCGCTGAAAAGTCAGCGCGCAAAATTCAAAACTATTTTTTAGAAATATATAACTTTCACACATTAACAAGTCCAATACAGCAAAATGAAAGATAAATATCTTGTTAATCTACCCATCGTGTCCGATTTCAAAAATGCTTTACAGCTAAAGCACCACATATGATTATGTTAGGTCATAGCCAAGTCGAAAAAACACACAGCCATTTTTTCCAGCCAAAGATAGGAGTCACAAAAAGCCAAAATATTGATATAAATTAACACTAACCTTTGATGATCGTCATCAGATGACACTCATAGGACATCATGTTACACAATACATGTATGTTTTGCTCGATAATGTGCATATTTATATTCAAAAATCTCAGTTTACATTGGTGCCTTATGTGCAGTAATGTTTTGATTCCAAAACATCCAGTGATTTTAATGCTGTCATCAATTGGTTGTACTCTTGGATTGAGCAGATTCCTGTACAATTCTGATAACTCCATGAAGGACATAACTCTACCATTCCAATTTACAATATCATTTAAGAGCAAGATACCCTTTTCAAACATCTTTCACATAATCACAGGTATTTTATCAACCAGCACATTTGAGTTCAGTCATAATATTTGTTATAATATTTGTTCTATATTTTCAGGGGGATGAAATTGAAATTGTAGCCAGCTCTGCAGTGCCTGTTTGAAAAAGAGAGATACTCTGAAAAAAAGTATGATTTTCAATTAATCGAAAATGGCAATCTGCACAAAGGCAAAAAGGCCAATTTTTAAACAGCTTTTCTGAGTAATCTACTTCAAGTAAAACGTTTTAGATAACTGAAGCTTTTAGAGAGTGCTTTTATATTTAATAATCTCAACCCACCCATTTCATATTCATTATATAGATAGGCATGTTTTATTTTGTCTGGTTTAGTGTCCAAGATAAAGCAAAATATTTTTTGCTCATATGATTTGAAAAAAATTGTCATCAGGAGTAGGCAGCGCCATAAGTAACCTAGTAAACTGATATATGACTGAGGAGTTAATCAGGTCAGTTTTTCCCATAATTAGACAGGTATTTACCTCTCCATGGTTGCAGGATCTTCTCTATTTTTACAAGTTTTCTATTGAAATTCATTGTGGAGAACTTATTTATATATTTTGTGTTATGAATACCAATGATGTCTACTTCACCATCAGCCCATTTTAAACTGCAGGGTAATGTAAAAGTTGTATTTTTTAAAGATCCAACATGTGTTATTGTACAGTTATCATAATTAGGTTTTAGTCCAGAGAGTACAGAAAAGTTATCTAGATCTTCAATGAGACATCTCGGGGACTTAATATAAAACTAGAGTCATCGGCATACATGGACACCTTTGTTTTTAAGCCTTGGATTTCAAATCCTCTAATGTTGTTATTGGATCTGATTTTAATAGCTAGCATTTCTTTGGCCATAATGAATAGATATGGTGACAGCGGACACCCTTGTTTAAATCCTCTTGACAATTCAAAACTCTCTGAGAAGTAGCCTTTATATACTATTTTACACCTGGGGTTGCTATACATTATCTTTACCCATTTTATAAGAGAATTACTGAGAAAAAAAAGAAAAAAAAAATCCAGTCTTTCAAATGCCTTTTCAAAATCTGCTATAAATAATAATAAATACCAGGCATCTTAGATTTGTCCTGATGTTCTATTATTTCTAGTAGTTGTCGTATATTATCTCCAATGTATTGTCCATGTAAAAAACCTGTCTGATCAGGATGAACAATACCTGGTGAAACCCTTTTAATTCTGAGTGCTCTGCATTTCTTTGCATCACAACATTGAAGTTGTGGGGCCTCCAGTTTTTTAGATAGACTGGGTCTTTATTTTTTGGGGTTCACAGTGAACTCCATTTCAGTATTTTTGCATCACAACATTGAAGTGTAAGGGTCCTCCAGTTGTTTAGATAGACTGGGTCTTTATTTTTTCCATCTGGGTCTTGTTTTAATAATAGAGAAATTAGACCTTCCTGCTGAGTACCTGACAGACCACCATTTCTATAGGAGTAGTTAAAACAATCTAACAATGGAGCTTTTAGTATATCAAACACTGCTTGATATACCTCCACCGGTATACCTCCAAGCCCTGGGGTTTTTCCAGACTGAAAGGATTTAATAGCCTCAAAAAAATGATTCCTCTGTAATATGGCCTTCGATCTGATCTTTCTGTCATTTGTTAATGACATTTAAAAAAAAAAAAGCCGAATGACTTAATTCTTCCTGCTGCTGATGATATGGCTGGGACAATGCTGGGGGTAAAAAGCCCAACAACTTTACAGTCAATTCCTTCATCAAACACTTTCATGATGCATCAATGACATGGCAGGAGGTTTTGAAACATCAGCTTCGCATACAAACCAGTGAATTCTTTACAGGTTTTTCTATATATTTGTTATTTGACCTTTATTTAACCATGTGGCCATTTGAGAACAACTGCGACCACATAAAGACTGATCATTTATTTTATTTGACCTCTTGACCTTTATTTAACCAGGTGGCCAGTTGAGAACAAATTCTCATTTACAACTGCGACCACATAAAGACTGATCTTCTTTTAAAAAAAAAAATCTCCTAAACAATTATAACTGGCATTTATTTTATTTGACCTCTTGACCTTTATTTAACCAGGTGGCCAGTTGAAAACAAGTTCTCATTTACAACTGTGACCTGGCCAAGATAAAGCAAAGCAGTGTGACAAAACAACAACACAGTTACACATGGAATAAACAAATGTACAGTCAGCAACCCAATATAAAAAATCTATACACAGTGTGTGCAAATGAGGTATGATTCGGGAGGTAAGGCAATCAATAGGTCATAGTGGCGAAGCAGTTACAAAATAGCAATTAAACACTGGAGTGATACATGTGCAGAAGATGAATGTGCAAGCAGAGATACTGGGGTGCAAAAGAGCAAAAAAGTAAATGAAATAAATAACAATATGGGGATGAAGTAGTTGGATGGGATAATTACAGATGGGCTATGGACAGGTGCAGAGATCTGTGAGCTGCTCTGATAGCTGATGCTTAAAATTAGTGAGGGAGATATGATTCTCCAACTTCAGTGATAAAAAATAAATTGTTCCAGTCATTGGCAGCAGAGAACTGGAAGGAAAGGCAGCCAAAGGAGGGATAAGCTTTGGGGGTGACCAGAGAAATATACATTCTGGAGCACTGGAGCACGTGCTACGAGTGGGTGCTGATATGGAGACCAATGAGATGAGATAAGGCAGGGCTTTACCTAACAAAGACTTATAGATGACCTGGAGCCAGTTGGTTTGGCGACAAATATGAATCGAGGGCCAGCCAACGAGAGCGTACAGGTCATAGTGGTATATGGGGATTTGGTGACGAAACGGATGTCACTGTGATATACTGCATCTAATTTGCTAAGTAGAGTAATGGAGGCTATTTTATAAATGACATCGCCGAATTCAAGAATCGGTAGGATATTCAGTTTTATGAAGGTATGTTTGGCAGCATGAGTGAAGGAGGCTTCGTCGCGAAATAGGAAGCTGATTCTAGATTTCATTTTGGATTGGAGATGTTTAATGTGAGTCTGGAAGGAGAGTTTACAGTCTAGCCAGACACCTAGGTATTTGTAATTGTCCACATATTCTAAGTCAGAATCGTCCAGAGTAGTGATGCTGGACTGACGGGCAGGTTCAGGCAGCGATCGGTGGAATATCATGCATTTAGTTTTACTTGCATTTAAGAGCAGTTGGATGGCCACGGAAGGTGAGTTGTATGTCATTGAAGCTTGTCTGGAAGTTAGTTAACACAGTGTCTAAAGAAGGGCCAGAAGTGGTGTCAGTGATCTGTTTGTTCACTTGGTCTGTAACAGTTTGGGTCTAGAGTGTCTCCCCCTTTGAAGAGGGGGATGACGGCGGCCGCTTTCCAATCTGGATGAGAGAATCACCAGCAACAATAACTTATTCCACCTCTTACCACATCTAGATACTATTCTCAGTCTAAATTCACCATAATTAGTGCTTGTAATGTTACTGCCATCAGAGTTATTATGACAATCTAAAATAGAGCCTTCAAATGTCTCATATTTAGAACACATCCCAGCATTTCCATAGCAATTGATGTTTCACATGATCATGAAAGAGACCTTGCATTTACTCCAGAGACTTCACTAGAACTAGAGGCTTCACTACAGTACAAATGTATTCCATACAATATGTTATTATTCCCCAATGCCCCTATTCTGATATCTTCCCCTTGTTGGTTGTAAACATCTATACACTTGTAGACAAATACATTAAAAAACATAGACAAACAATAAACACATTCAATTAATAAAACAGATCTCGACAATAGAAAAAGTGAGAGAAGAGAGCGAGATCAGGTGTGTGTGTGTATGCATAGGTCCGTATGTGTAAGCAAGAATGTAATTGAGTACGTGTATGTTCATATCCACTTCACAGTGTTCAGATATTGTTACAGTTCCCATACTTTCTTTCTTTCGTAACCTGAAGTCCCTGTAGAATTCAGTACAGCCATGGTGTTATGGAGCTGTCTCGGAATAGCTGTCCATCTATAAGAGTTTGTCCACAATGAGAAAGGAATGCTTACCCTTCTCCCTCTGTTGCCTTTGTACTGGATACAGTCTCCAACGAAGTTTGTTTATCTCTCTTTGAGATTGGTAATTGAGACTGAATTGGGTCCCTTTAAGCTCCTTCCCGTGCTTTTGATAAGCTCCTTTTGTTGGTGGTGTTCAAATATTGCGATGATCGGTCGGGGACCATTGGTCTTGTAGCTCATCGTTCCAAATCTATGTTCACGCTGGAAAGCCACCTTGTTTACAGTCTCTATCAGATGTTTCAAGTTTTATTGCATGAATTCTCTGATCGCACCCTCTGGATAATTGAATGCGTCCTCAGGTATCTAAATTTTTTTTATATTTTCACGAATGCTTCGACTTTGTATTTGTCTAGTCGCGACTCCTTCATCACCCTGTTTTCCCTGAGTGGACGATCCATGTTGGAATCGTGGATTTTTACCTTGGCTGTGAGTGCCTTGTTTTCTCCTTGGAGCGTGAGAATTTCATTCTGGCTAAACTACAAACTCCCCCTCACCCTGCTACCTCCTCACACAACTGTTCCAGTGTTGCATGGATTCCAGCCCTGCTACCTCCTCACACAACTGTTCCAGTGTTGCATGGATTCCAGCCCTGCTACCTCCTCACACAACTGTTCCAGTGTTGCATGGATTCCAGCCCTGCTACCTCCTCACACAACTGTTCCAGTGTTGCATGGATTCCAGCCCTGCTACCTCCTCACACAACTGTTCCAGTGTTGCATGGATTCCAGCCCTGCTACCTCCTCACACAACTGTTCCAGTGTTGCATGGATTCCAGCCCTGCTACCTCCTCACACAACGTTTCCAGTGTTGCATGGATTCCAGCCCTGCTACCTCCTCACACAACTGTTCCAGTGTTGCATGGATTCCAGCCCTGCTACCTCCCTGCTACCTCCTCACAACGTTTCCAGTGTTGCATGGATTCCAGCCCTGATACCTCCTCATACAACTGTTCCAGTATTGCATGGATTCCAGCCCTGCTACCTCCTCACAACGTTTCCAGTGTTGCATGGATTCCAGCCCTGCTACCTCCTCACACAACGTTTCCAGTGTTGCATGGATTCCAGCCCTGCTACCTCCTCACACAACGTTTCCAGTGTTGCATGGATTCCAGCCCTGCTACCTCCTCACACAACTGTTCCAGTGTTGATGGATTCCAGCCCTGCTACCTCCTCACACAACGTTTCCAGTGTTGCATGGATTCCAGCCCTGCTACCTCCTCACACAACTGTTCCAGTGTTGATGGATTCCAGCCCTGCTACCTCCTCACACAACGTTTCCAGTGTTGCATGGATTCCAGCCCTGCTACCTCCTCACACAACTGTTCCAGTGTTGCATGGATTCCAGCCCTGATACCTCCTCATACAACGTTTCCAGTGTTGCATGGATTCCAGTCCTGCTACCTCCTCACACAACGTTTCCAGTGTTGCATGGATTCCAGCCCTGCTACCTCCTCACACAACTGTTCCAGTGTTGCATGGATTCCAGCCCTGCTATCTCCTCACACAACTGTTCCAGTGTTGCATGGATTCCAGCCCTGCTATCTCCTCACACAACTGTTCCAGTGTTGCATGGATTCCAGCCCTGCTACCTCCTCACACAACGTTTCCAGTGTTGCATGGATTCCAGCCCTGCTACCTCCTCACACAACTGTTCCAGTGTTGCATGGATTCCAGCCCTGCTACCTCCTCACACAACTGTTCCAGTGTTGCATGGATTCCAGCCAGAGCACTAGCCTCTACTTCAATGGTAAGTAAATCTTCCGTGTCTTTAGATGAATCTGTTTTTCTTTTTTTGTCGGGTTAAAGTTATTTTGTGAGGTGGTCGGATCTTTCCACGAGGGAGTATGTTGTTCCTCCATAGCTGTTGGTACTCATAGATTTCCCTCAGGATCTCCACAATGCATTATAGTTCTTCCACACCGATATCGACAAACCATTTCTGTATGGACCTCGCATTGTGCATGGGGGCATTGTCATGCTGAAACCAGAAAGGGCCTTCCCCAAACTGTAGTCACAAAGTTGGAAGCACAGAATCATCTAGAATGTCATTGTATGCTTTAGCGTTAAGATTTACCTTCACTGGAACCACGGGTCCGAGCCTAAACCATGAAAAACAGCCCCAGACAAATATTCCTCCTCCACCAAACTCTACAGTTGGCACTATGCATTGGGACAGGTATCGTTCTCCTGGCATCCGCCAAACACAGATTTGTCCGTCGGACTGACAGATTCATCACTCCAGAGAACACGTTTCGACTGCTCCAGAGTCCAATGGCGGTAAGCTTTACATCAGTCCAGCGGGAGCTTGGTATTGTGCATGGTGATCTTATTCTTGTGTGAGGCTGCTCGGAAATGGAAATCCATTTCATGAAGCTCCCGGCGAACAGTTCTTGTGCTGATGTTGCTTCCAGAGGCAGTTTGGAACTCCTTAAGGAGTGTTGCAGGCAGGACTTGGTATCAACACACCAATACAGGCAGGACTTGGTATCAACACACCAATACAGGCAGGACTTGGTATCAACACACCAATACAGGTAGGACTTGGTATCAACACACCAATACAGGCAGGACTTGGTATCAACACACCAATACAGGTAGGACTTGGTATCAACACACCAATACAGGTAGGAGACAGGATCAACACACCAATACAGGCAGGACTTGGTATCAACACACCAATACAGGCAGGACTTGGTATCAACACACCAATACAGGCAGGACTTGGTATCAACACACCAATACAGGTAGGACTTGGTATCAACACACCAATACAGGCAGGACTTGGTATCAACACACCAATACAGGTAGGACTTGGTATCAACACACCAATACAGGCAGGACTTGGTATCAACACACCAATACAGGTAGGACTTGGTATCAACACACCAATACAGGCAGGACTTGGTATCAACACACCAATACAGGTAGGACTTGGTATCAACACACCAATACAGGCAGGACTTGGTATCAACACACCAATACAGGCAGGACTTGGTATCAACACACCAATACAGGCAGGACTTGGTATCAACACACCAATACAGGTAGGAGACAGGATCAACACACCAATACAGGTAGGAGACAGGATCAACACACCAATACAGGCAGGACTTGGTATCAACACACCAATACAGGCAGGACTTGGTATCAACACACCAATACAGGCAGGAGACAGGATCAACACACCAATACAGGCAGGACTTGGTATCAACACACCAATACAGGCAGGACTTGGTATCAACACACCAATACAGGATCAACACACCAATACAGGCAGGACTTGGTATCAACACACCAATACAGGCAGGACTTGGTATCAACACACCAATACAGGCAGGACTTGGGATCAACACACCAATACAGGCAGGACTTGGTATCAACACACCAATACAGGTAGGACTTGGTATCAACACACCAATACAGGCAGGACTTGGTATCAACACCAATACAGGTAGGACTTGGTATCAACGCACCAATACAGGCAGGACTTGGTATCAACACACCAATACAGGTAGGACTTGGTATCAACACACCAATACAGGTAGGACTTGGTATCAACACACCAATACAGGCAGGACTTGGTATCAACACACCAATACAGGTAGGACTTGGGATCAATACACCAATACAGGCAGGACTTGGGATCAACACATCAATACAGGCAGGACTTGGTATCAACACACCAATACAGGTAGGAGACAGGATCTGAACCCAGTAGAAACACACCTTCAATAGCAGTGAGACAGGATCTGAACCCTGTAGAAACAAACCTTTATAAAAAGCAGTGAGACAGGATCTGAACCCAGTAGAAACACACCTTCAATAGCAGTGAGACAGGATCTGAACCCTGTAGAAACACACCTTCAATAGCAGTGAGACAGGATCTGAACCCAGTAGAAACACACCTTCAATAGCAGTGAGACAGGATCTGAACCCAGTAGAAACACACCTTCAATAGCAGTGAGACAGGATCTGAACCCAGTAGAAACACACCTTCAATAGCAGTGAGACAGGATCTGAACCCAGTAGAAACAAACCTTCAATAGCAGTGAGACAGGATCTGAACCCAGTAGAAACACACCTTCAATAGCAGTGAGACAGGATCTGAACCCTGTAGAAACACACCTTCAATAGCAGTGAGACAGGATCTGAACCCAGTAGAAACACACCTTCAATAGCAGTGAGACAGGATCTGAACCCAGTAGAAACACACCTTCAATAGCAGTGAGACAGGATCTGAACCCAGTAGAAACACTCCTTCAATAGCAGTGAGACAGGATCTGAACCCTGTAGAAACACACCTTCAATAGCAGTGAGACAGGATCTGAACCCAGTAGAAACACACCTTCAATAGCAGTGAGACAGGATCTGAACCCAGTAGAAACACACCTTCAATAGCAGTGAGACAGGATCTGAACCCAGTAGAAACAAACCTTTATAAATAGCAGTGAGACAGGATCTGAACCCAGTAGAAACACACCTTCAATAGCAGTGAGACAGGATCTGAACCCTGTAGAAACACACCTTCAATAGCAGTGAGACAGGATCTGAACCCAGTAGAAACAAACCTTCAATAGCAGTGAGACAGGATCTGAACCCAGTAGAAACAAACCTTTATAAATAGCCGTGAGACAGGATCTGAACCCAGTAGAAACAAACCTTTATAAATAGCCGTGAGACAGGATCTGAACCCAGTAGAAACAAACCTTTATAAATAGCAGTGAGACAGGATCTGAACCCAGTAGAAACAAACCTTTATAAATAGCAGTGAGACAGGATCTGAACCCAGTAGAAACACACCTTTATAAATAGCAGTGAGACAGGATCTGAACCCAGTAGAAACACACCTTTATAAATAGCAGTGAGACAGGATCTGAACCCAGTAGAAACACACCTTTATAAATAGCCGTGAGACAGGATCTGAACCCAGTAGAAACAAACCTTTATAAATAGCCGTGAGACAGGATCTGAACCCAGTAGAAACAAACCTTTATAAATAGCAGTGAGACAGGATCTGAACCCAGTAGAAACACACCTTTATAAATAGCAGTGAGACAGGATCTGAACCCAGTAGAAACAAACCTTTATAAATAGCAGTGAGACAGGATCTGAACCCAGTAGAAACACACCTTTATAAATAGCAGTGAGACAGGATCTGAACCCAGTAGAAACAAACCTTTATAAATAGCAGTGAGACAGGATCTGAACCCAGTAGAAACAAACCTTTATAAATAGCCGTGAGACAGGATCTGAACCCAGTAGAAACAAACCTTTATAAATAGCCGTGAGGAGCCGTTTGTGAGGAGCCGTGTGTCAGATATAACCAATGGGAAGGATCTGAACCCTGTAGAAACACACCTTCATGGCATGGGGTTGTTCACTATCTACTCAGGGCATGGGGTTGTTCACTATCTAATCATGGGGTTGTTCACTATCTAATCATGGCATGGGGTTGTTCACTATCTAATCATGGCATGGGGTTGTTCACTATCTAATCATGGCATGGGGTTGTTCACTATCTAATCAGGGCATGGGGTTGTTCACTATCTAATCATGGGGTTGTTCACTATCTAATCAGGGCATGGGGTTGTTCACTATCTTATCATGGCATGGGGTTGTTCACTATCTAATCATGGCATGGAGTTGTTCACTATCTAATCAGGGCATGGGGTTGTTCACTATCTAATCATGGGGTTGTTCACTATCTTATCAGGGCATGGGGTTGTTCACTAATCATGGCATAATCTAATCATGGCATGGGGTTGTTCAATCTATCTAATCAGGGCATGGGGTTGTTCACTATCTAATCATGGGGGGTTGTTCACTATCTAATCATGGCATGGGGTTGTTCACTATCTAATCATCATGGGGTTGTTCACTATCTAATCATGGCATGGGGTTGTTCACTATCTAATCATGGCATGGGGTTGTTCACTATCTAATCATGGCATGGGGTTGTTCACTATCTAATCAGGGCATGGGGTTGTTCACTATCTAATCATGGCATGGGGTTGTTCACTATCTTATCATGGCATGGGGTTGTTCACTATCTAATCATGGCATGGGGTTGTTCACTATCTTATCATGGCATGGGGTTGTTCACTATCTAATCATGGCATGGGGTTGTTCACTATCTTATCATGGCATGGGGTTGTTCACTATCTAATCAGGGCATGGGGTTGTTCACTATCTAATCATGGCATGGGGTTGTTCACTATCTAATCATGGCATGGGGTTGTTCACTATCTTATCATGGCATGGGGTTGTTCACTATCTAATCATGGGGGGGGTTGTTCACTATCTAATCAGGGCATGGGGTTGTTCACTATCTAATCATGGCATGGGGTTGTTCACTATCTAATCATGGGCATGGGTTGTTCACTATCTAATCATGGCATGGGGTTGTTCACTATCTAATCATGGCATGGGGTTGTTCACTATCTAATCAGGGCATGGGGTTGTTCACTATCTAATCAGGGCATGGGGTTGTTCACTATCTAATCATGGCATGGGGTTGTTCACTATCTAATCATGGCATGGGGTTGTTCACTATCTAATCATGGCATGGGGTTGTTCACTATCTAATCATGGCATGGGGTTGTTCACTATCTAATCATGGCATGGGGTTGTTCACTATCTAATCAGGCATGGGGTTGTTCACTATCTAATCACTATCTAATCATGGGGTTGTTCACTATCTAATCAGGGCATGGGTTGTTCACTATCTAATCAGGCATGGGGTTGTTCACTCATCATGGCATGGGGTTGTTCACTATCTAATCATGGCATGGGGTTGTTCACTATCTAATCATGGCATGGGGTTGTTCACTATCTAATCATGGCATGGGGTTGTTCACTATCTAATCAGGGCATGGGGTTGTTCACTATCTAATCATGGCATGGGGTTGTTCACTATCTAATCATGGGGTTGTTCACTATCTAATCAGGGCATGGGGTTGTTCACTATCTAATCAGGGCATGGGGTTGTTCACTATCTAATCATGGCATGGGGTTGTTCACTATCTAATCATGGCATGGGGTTGTTCACTATCTAATCAGGGCATGGGGTTGTTCACTATCTAATCATGGCATGGGGTTGTTCACTATCTAATCATGGCATGGGGTTGTTCACTATCTAATCATGGCATGGGGTTGTTCACTATCTAATCATGGCATGGGGTTGTTCACTATCTAATCATGGCATGGGGTTGTTCACTATCTAATCATGGCATGGGGTTGTTCACTATCTAATCAGGGCATGGGGTTGTTCTATCTAATCAGGGCATGGGGCATTGTTCACTATCTAATCAGGGCATGGGGTTGTTCACTATCTAATCAGGGCATGGGGTTGTTCACTATCTAATCATGGGGTTGTTCACTCATCTAATCATGGGGTTGTTCACTATCTAATCATGGGGGTTGTTCACTATCTAATCATGGCATGGGGTTGTTCACCATCTATCTAATCATGGCATGGGGTTGTTCACTATCTAATCATGGCATGGGGTTGTTCACTATCTAATCATGGCATGGGGTTGTTCACTATCTAATCATGGCATGGGGTTGTTCACTATCTAATCATGGCATGGGGTTGTTCACTATCTAATCATGGCATGGGGTTGTTCACTATCTTCATCAATCATGGCATGGGGTTGTTCACTATCTAATCATGGCATGGGGTTGTTCACTATCTAATCATGGCATGGGGTTGTTCACTATCTAATCATGGCATGGGGTTGTTCACTATCTAATCATGGCATGGGGTTGTTCACTATCTAATCATGGCATGGGGTTGTTCACTATCTAATCATGGCATGGAGTTGTTCACTATCTAATCATGGCATGGGGTTGTTCACTATCTAATCATGGCATGGGGTTGTTCACTATCTAATCATGGCATGGGGTTGTTCACTATCTAATCATGGCATGGGGTTGTTCACTATCTAATCATGGCATGGGGTTGTTCACTATCTAATCAGGGCATGGGGTTGTTCACTATCTTATCATGGCATGGGGTTGTTCACTATCTAATCACTATCTAATCATGGGGCATGGGGTTGTTCACTATCTAATCATGGCATGGGGTTGTTCACTATCTAATCATGGGGTTGTTCACTGGCATGGGGTTGTTCACTATCTAATCATGGCATGGGGTTGTTCACTATCTAATCAGGGCAATCATGGCATGGGGTTGTTCACTATCTAATCATGGCATGGGGTTGTTCACTATCTAATCATGGCATGGGGTTGTTCACTATCTAATCATGGCATGGGGTTGTTCACTATCTAATCATGGCATGGGGTTGTTCACTATCTAATCATGGCATGGGGTTGTTCACTATCTAATCATGGCATGGGGGGGTTGTTCACTATCTAATCATGGCATGGGGTTGTTCACTATCTAATCATGGCATGGGGTTGTTCACTATCTAATCAGGGCATGGGGTTGTTCACTATCTAATCATGGCATGGGGTTGTTCACTATCTAATCATGGCATGGGGTTGTTCACTATCTAATCATGGCATGGGGTTGTTCACTATCTAATCATGGGGTTGTTCACATGGGGTTGTTCACTATCTAATCATGGGGTTGTTCACTATCTAATCATGGCATGGGGTTGTTCACTATCTAATCATGGCATGGGGTTGTTCACTATCTAATCATGGCATGGGGTTGTTCACTATCTAATCATGGCATGGGGTTGTTCACTATCTAATCATGGGGTTGTTCATGGGGTTGTTCACTATCTAATCATGGCATGGGGTTGTTCACTATCTTATCATGGCATGGGGTTGTTCACTATCTAATCATGGCATGGGGTTGTTCACTATCTAATCATGGCATGGGGTTGTTCACTATCTAATCATGGGGTTGTTCACTATCTAATCATGGCATGGGGTTGTTCACTATCTAATCATGGCATGGGGTTGTTCACTATCTAATCATGGCATGGGGTTGTTCACTATCTAATCATGGCATGGGGTTGTTCACTATCTAATCATGGCATGGGGTTGTTCACTATCTAATCATGGGGTTGTTCACTATCTAATCATGGCATGGGGTTGTTCACTATCTAATCATGGCATGGGGTTGTTCACTATCTAATCATGGCATGGGGTTGTTCACTATCTAATCATGGGGTTGTTCACTATCTAATCATGGCATGGGGTTGTTCACTATCTAATCATGGCATGGGGTTGTTCACTATCTAATCATGGCATGGGGTTGTTCACTATCTAATCATGGCATGGGGTTGTTCACTATCTAATCATGGCATGGGGTTGTTCACTATCTAATCATGGCATGGGGTTGTTCACTATCTAATCATGGCATGGGGTTGTTCACTATCTAATCATGGCATGGGGTGGGGTTGTTCACTATCTAATCATGGCATGGGGTTGTTCACTATCTAATCATGGCATGGGGTTGTTCACTATCTAATCATGGCATGGGGTTGTTCACTATCTAATCATGGCATGGGGTTGTTCACTATCTAATCATGGCATGGGGGGTTGTTCACTATCTAATCAGGCATGGGGTTGTTCATATCTAATCATGGCATGGTTGTTCACTATCTAATCATGGCATGGGGTTGTTCACTATCTAATCATGGCATGGGGTTGTTCACTATCTAATCATGGGCATGGGGTTGTTCACTATCTAATCATGGGGTTGTTCACTATCTAATCAGGGCATGGGGTTGTTCACTATCTAATCAGGGCATGGGGTTGTTCACTATCTAATCATGGCATGGGGTTGTTCACTATCTAATCATGGCATGGGGTTGTTCACTATCTAATCATGGGGTTGTTCATGGGGTTGTTCACTATCTAATCATGGCATGGGGTTGTTCACTATCTAATCAGGGGGGTTGTTCATGGGGTTGTTCACTATCTAATCAGGGCATGGGGTTGTTCACTATCTAATCATGGCATGGGGTTGTTCACTATCTAATCAGGCATGGGGTTGTTCACTATCTAATCATGGCATGGGGTTGTTCACTATCTAATCATGGCATGGGGTTGTTCACTATCTAATCAGGGCATGGGGTTGTTCACTATCTAATCATGGCATGGGGTTGTTCACTATCTAATCAGGGCATGGGGTTGTTCACTATCTAATCATGGGGTTGTTCACTATCTAATCATGGCATGGAGTTGTTCACTATCTTATCATGGGGTTGTTCACTATCTAATCATGGCATGGGGTTGTTCACTATCTTATCATGGCATGGGGTTGTTCACTATCTAATCATGGCATGGGGTTGTTCACTATCTAATCATGGCATGGGGTTGTTCACTATCTAATCATGGCATGGGGTTGTTCACTATCTAATCATGGCATGGGGTTGTTCACTATCTAATCATGGCATGGGGTTGTTCACTATCTAATCATGGCATGGGGTTGTTCACTATCTAATCATGGCATGGGGTTGTTCACTATCTAATCATGGCATGGGGTTGTTCACTATCTAATCATGGCATGGGGTTGTTCACTATCTAATCAGGCATGGGGTTGTTCACTATCTAATCATGGCATGGTTGTTCACTATCTAATCATGGCATGGGGTTGTTCACTATCTAATCATGGCATGGGGTTGTTCACTATCTAATCAGGGCATGGGGTTGTTCATCTATCATAATCAATCATGGCATGGGGTTGTCTAATCATGGCACTATCTAATCATGGCATGGGGTTGTTCACTATCTAATCATGGCATGGGGTTGTTCACTATCTAATCATGGCATGGGGTTGTTCACTATCTAATCATGGCATGGGGTTGTTCACTATCTAATCATGGCATGGGGTTGTTCACTATCTAATCATGGCATGGGGTTGTTCACTATCTAATCATGGCATGGGGTTGTTCACTATCTAATCATGGCATGGGGTTGTTCACTATCTAATCATGGCATGGGGTTGTTCACTATCTAATCATGGCATGGGGTTGTTCACTATCTAATCATGGCATGGGGTTGTTCACTATCTAATCATGGCATGGGGTTGTTCACTATCTAATCATGGCATGGGGTTGTTCACTATCTAATCATGGCATGGGGTTGTTCACTATCTAATCAGGGCATGGGGTTGTTCACTATCTAATCATGGGGTTGTTCACTATCTAATCAGGGCATGGGGTTGTTCACTATCTAATCATGGCATGGGGTTGTTCACTATCTAATCATGGGGTTGTTCACTATCTAATCATGGCATGGGGTTGTTCACTATCTAATCAGGGCATGGGGTTGTTCACTATCTAATCATGGCATGGGGTTGTTCACTATCTAATCAGGGCATGGGGTTGTTCACTATCTAATCAGGGCATGGGGTTGTTCACTATCTAATCATGGCATGGGGTTGTTCACTATCTAATCAGGGCATGGGGTTGTTCACTATCTAATCATGGGGTTGTTCACTATCTAATCAGGGCATGGGGTTGTTCACTATCTAATCAGGGCATGGGGTTGTTCACTATCTAATCATGGCATGGGGTTGTTCACTATCTAATCAGGGCATGGGGTTGTTCACTATCTAATCATGGGGTTGTTCACTATCTAATCATGGCATGGGGTTGTTCACTATCTAATCATGGCATGGGGTTGTTCACTATCTAATCATGGCATGGGGTTGTTCACTATCTAATCATGGCATGGGGTTGTTCACTATCTAATCAGGGCATGGGGTTGTTCACTATCTAATCATGGCATGGGGTTGTTCACTATCTAATCATGGCATGGGGTTGTTCACTATCTAATCAGGGCATGGGGTTGTTCACTATCTAATCATGGCATGGGGTTGTTCACTATCTAATCATGGCATGGGGTTGTTCACTATCTAATCATGGCATGGGGTTGTTCACTATCTAATCATGGCATGGGGTTGTTCACTATCTAATCATGGCATGGGGTTGTTCACTATCTAATCATGGCATGGGGTTGTTCACTATCTAATCATGGCATGGGGTTGTTCACTATCTAATCATGGCATGGGGTTGTTCACTATCTAATCAGGGCATGGGGTTGTTCACTATCTAATCATGGCATGGGGTTGTTCACTATCTAATCATGGCATGGGGTTGTTCACTATCTAATCATGGCATGGGGTTGTTCACTATCTAATCATGGCATGGGGTTGTTCACTATCTAATCATGGCATGGGGTTGTTCACTATCTAATCATGGCATGGGGTTGTTCACTATCTAATCATGGCATGGGGTTGTTCACTATCTAATCATGGGGTTGTTCACTATCTAATCATGGCATGGGGTTGTTCACTATCTAATCATGGGGTTGTTCACTATCTAATCATGGCATGGGGTTGTTCACTATCTAATCATGGCATGGGGTTGTTCACTATCTAATCATGGCATGGGGTTGTTCACTATCTAATCATGGCATGGGGTTGTTCACTATCTAATCAGGGCATGGGGTTGTTCACTATCTAATCATGGCATGGGGTTGTTCACTATCTTATCATGGCATGGGGTTGTTCACTATCTAATCATGGGGTTGTTCATGGGGTTGTTCACTATCTAATCATGGCATGGGGTTGTTCACTATCTAATCATGGCATGGGGTTGTTCACTATCTAATCATGGCATGGGGTTGTTCACTATCTAATCATGGCATGGGGTTGTTCACTATCTAATCATGGCATGGGGTTGTTCACTATCTAATCATCATGGGGTTGTTCACTATCTAATCATGGCATGGGTTGTTCACTATCTAATCATGGCATGGGGTTGTTCACTATCTAATCATGGCATGGGGTTGTTCACTATCTAATCATGGGGGGGTTGTTCACTATCTAATCATGGGCATGGGGTTGTTCACTATCTAATCATGGGGTTGTTCACTATCTAATCATGGCATGGGGTTGTTCACTATCTAATCATGGCATGGGGTTGTTCACTATCTAATCATGGCATGGGGTTGTTCACTATCTAATCAGGGCATGGGGTTGTTCTACTATCTGGGGTTGTTCACTATCTAATCATGGCATGGGGTTGTTCACTATCTAATCATGGCATGGGGTTGTTCACTATCTAATCATGGCATGGGGTTGTTCACTATCTAATCATGGGGTTGTTCACTATCTAATCATGGGGTTGTTCACTATCTAATCATGGCATGGGGTTGTTCACTATCTAATCATGGCATGGGGTTGTTCACTATCTAATCATCATGGCATGGGGTTGTTCACTATCTTATCATGGCATGGGGTTGTTCACTATCTAATCATGGCATGGGGTTGTTCACTATCTATCATGGCATGGGGTTGTTCACTATCTAATCATGGGGTTGTTCACTATCTAATCATGGCATGGGGTTGTTCACTATCTAATCATGGCATGGGGTTGTTCACTATCTAATCATGGCATGGGGTTGTTCACTATCTAATCATGGGGTTGTTCACTATCTAATCATGGCATGGGGTTGTTCACTATCTAATCATGGGGTTGTTCACTATCTAATCATGGCATGGGGTTGTTCACTATCTAATCATGGCATGGGGTTGTTCACTATCTAATCATGGGGTTGTTCACTATCTAATCAGGGGGTTGTTCATCATGGGGTTGTTCACTATCTAATCATCTAATCATGGCATGGGGTTGTTCACTATCTAATCATGGCATGGGGTTGTTCACTATCTAATCATGGCATGGGGTTGTTCACTATCTAATCAGGGCATGGGGTTGTTCACTATCTTATCAGGGCATGGGGTTGTTCACTATCTAATCAGGGCATGGGGTTGTTCACTATCTTATCATGGCATGGGGTTGTTCACTATCTAATCATGGCATGGAGTTGTTCACTATCTTATCATGGCATGGGGTTGTTCACTATCTAATCATGGGGTTGTTCACTATCTTATCATGGCATGGAGTTGTTCACTATCTAATCATGGCATGGGGTTGTTCACTATCTAATCATGGCATGGGGTTGTTCACTATCTAATCATGGCATGGAGTTGTTCACTATCTAATCATGGCATGGGGTTGTTCACTATCTAATCATGGCATGGAGTTGTTCACTATCTAATCATGGCATGGGGTTGTTCACTATCTAATCATGGCATGGGTTGTTCACTATCTAATCATGGCATGGGGTTGTTCACTATCTAATCATGGCATGGGGTTGTTCACTATCTAATCATCATCTAATCATGGCATGGGGTTGTTCACTATCTAATCATGGCATGGGGTTGTTCACTATCTAATCATGGGCATGGGGTTGTTCACTATCTAATCATGGGGTTGTTCACTATCTAATCATGGCATGGGGTTGTTCACTATCTAATCATGGGGGGTTGTTCACTATCTAATCATGGCATGGGGTTGTTCACTATCTAATCATGGCATGGGGTTGTTCACTATCTAATCATGGCATGGGGTTGTTCACTATCTAATCATGGCATGGGGTTGTTCACTATCTAATCATCATGGCATGGGGTTGTTCACTATCTAATCATGGCATGGGGTTGTTCACTATCTAATCATGGCATGGGGTTGTTCACTATCTAATCATGGCATGTTGTTCACTATCTAATCATGGCATGGGGTTGTTCACTATCTAATCATGGGGTTGTTCACTATCTAATCATGGCATGGGGTTGTTCACTATCTAATCATCACTATCTAATCATGGCATGGGGTTGTTCACTATCTAATCATGGCATGGGGTTGTTCACTATCTAATCATGGCATGGGGTTGTTCACTATCTTATCATGGCATGGAGTTGTTCACTATCTAATCATGGCATGGGGTTGTTCACTATCTTATCATGGCATGGAGTTGTTCACTATCTTATCATGGAGTTGTTCACTATCTTATCATGGCATGGAGTTGTTCACTATCTTATCATGGCATGGGGTTGTTCACTATCTTATCATGGCATGGAGTTGTTCACTATCTTATCATGGGGTTGTTCACTATCTAATCATGGGATTGTTCACTATCTTATCATGGGGTTGTTCACTATCTTATCATGGCATGGGGTTGTTCACTATCTAATCAGGGCATGGGGTTGTTCACTATCTTATCATGGGGTTGTTCACTATCTAATCATGGCATGGGGTTGTTCACTATCTAATCATGGGGTTGTTCACTATCTAATCAGGGCATGGGGTTGTTCACTATCTTATCATGGGGTTGTTCACTATCTTATCATGGCATGGGGTTGTTCACTATCTAATCATGGCATGGGGTTGTTCACTATCTTATCATGGGGTTGTTCACTATCTAATCAGGGCATGGGGTTGTTCACTATCTTATCATGGCATGGGGTTGTTCACTATCTAATCATGGCATGGGGTTGTTCACTATCTAATCAGGTTCACTATCTAATCATGGCATGGGGTTGTTCACTATCTAATCATGGCATGGGGTTGTTCACTATCTAATCATGGCATGGGGTTGTTCACTATCTAATCATGGCATGGGGTTGTTCACTATCTAATCATGGCATGGGGTTGTTCACTATCTAATCATGGCATGGGGTTGTTCACTATCTAATCATGGGGTTGTTCACATGGGGTTGTTCACTATCTAATCATGGCATGGGGTTGTTCACTATCTAATCATGGCATGGGGTTGTTCACTATCTAATCATGGCATGGGGTTGTTCACTATCTAATCATGGCATGGGGTTGTTCACTATCTAATCATGGGGTTGTTCACTATCTAATCATGGCATGGGGTTGTTCACTATCTAATCATGGGGTTGTTCACTATCTAATCATGGCATGGGGTTGTTCACTATCTAATCATGGCATGGGGTTGTTCACTATCTAATCATGGCATGGGGTTGTTCACTATCTAATCATGGGGTTGTTCACTATCTAATCATGGCATGGGGTTGTTCACTATCTAATCATGGGGTTGTTCACTATCTAATCATGGCATGGGGTTGTTCACTATCTAATCATGGCATGGGGTTGTTCACTATCTAATCATGGCATGGGGTTGTTCACTATCTAATCATGGCTAATCATGGCATGGGGTTGTTCACTATCTAATCAGGGCATGGGGTTGTTCACTATCTAATCATGGCATGGGGTTGTTCACTATCTAATCATGGGGTTGTTCACTATCTAATCAGGGCATGGGGTTGTTCACTATCTAATCATGGGGTTGTTCACTATCTAATCAGGGCATGGGGTTGTTCACTATCTAATCATGGGGTTGTTCACTATCTAATCAGGGCATGGGGTTGTTCACTATCTAATCATGGGGTTGTTCACTATCTAATCATGGCATGGGGTTGTTCACTATCTAATCAGGGCATGGGGTTGTTCACTATCTAATCATGGCATGGGGTTGTTCACTATCTAATCAGGGCATGGGGTTGTTCACTATCTAATCATGGGGTTGTTCACTATCTAATCATGGCATGGGGTTGTTCACTATCTAATCATGGCATGGGGTTGTTCACTATCTAATCATGGCATGGGGTTGTTCACTATCTAATCATGGGGTTGTTCACTATCTAATCATGGCATGGGGTTGTTCACTATCTTATCATGGGGTTGTTCACTATCTAATCATGGCATGGGGTTGTTCACTATCTAATCAGGGCATGGGGTTGTTCACTATCTAATCATGGGGTTGTTCACTATCTAATCATGGCATCTAATCAGGGTTGTTCACTATCTAATCAGGGCATGGGGTTGTTCACTAATCATATGGGGTTGTTCTAATCATGGGGTTGTTCACTATCTAATCAGGGCATGGGGTTGTTCACTATCTAATCATGGCATGGGGTTGTTCACTTCTAATCACTATCTAATCATGGCATGGGGTTGTTCACTATCTAATCATGGGGTTGTTCACTATCTAATCATGGCATGGGGTTGTTCACTATCTAATCATGGCATGGGGTTGTTCACTATCTTATCATGGCATGGAGTTGTTCACTATCTAATCATGGCATGGGGTTGTTCACTATCTAATCATGGCATGGGGTTGTTCACTATCTAATCAGGGCATGGGGTTGTTCACTATCTAATCAGGGCATGGGGTTGTTCACTATCTAATCATGGCATGGAGTTGTTCACTATCTAATCAGGGCATGGGGTTGTTCACTATCTAATCATGGCATGGAGTTGTTGTTGACAGACATGTATTTGTTTAAAATCTATCACTAGATGTTTTTATTTCAGAGACAAATAGTCTACACTAGATGGTTTTATTTCAGAGACAAATAGTCTACACTAGATGGTTTTATTTCAGAGACAAATAGTCTACACTAGATGGTTTTATTTCAGAGACAAATAGTCTACACTAGATGGTTTTATTTCAGAGACAAATAGTCTACACTAGATGGTTTTATTTCAGAGACAAATAGTCTACACTCTATGGTTTTATTTCAGAGACAAATAGTCTACACTAGAAGGTTTTATTTCAGAGACAAATAGTCTACACTAGATGGTTTTATTTCAGAGACAAATAGTCTACACTAGATGGTTTTATTTCAGAGACAAATAGTCTACACTAGATGGTTTTATTTCAGAGACAAATAGTCTACACTAGATGGTTTTATTTCAGAGACAAATAGTCTACACTAGATGGTTTTATTTCAGAGACAAATAGTCTACACTAGATGGTTTTATTTCAGAGACAAATAGTCTACACTAGATGGTTTTATTTCAGAGACAAATAGTCTACACTAGAAGGTTTTATTTCAGAGACAAATAATCCAGTTTTTTTGGCTAAAGGAGATGTATCTGTCTAACTCTCAGAGAAATAAATAGTACTGCTTGGTTTGACACAGTCAATGTAACACATAACTAAACATTTGATAAAGAACTGTACAAATTATACATTTGTGACATCAATATTTGAAACATTTAAAAAATAACTACATATTTCAATACATCAATTTGAGATCTATATGTAAAACATATAAAATAAATATGTAAAACATTCACATTTATCATTTGCTCTTATCCAGAGAGATTTACATGAAGTCAATTCACACAGTCAAACATACAGGATAAAAACATTCAATTGCAGCTAAATAAATTCAAAATGCAGCCGTATGGAGTTATTGTCTTTACTCTCCAAATAAATATACATTAAAATTAATTTCATTAAAATAAAGTTGTGGTTTTGGATCCCTTGTGTAAACAAAGCTCTCCTCAACAAACTGTCTGAGAAACAATTACTAAACACATATAAACAAGAGTACAATGACATGCTATAAATCACCCCCCACCCCAAATAAAATATCACATCTTTATTAAGCAACAAAGAGAGTACACATGTGGTCAGTGCTTTGATTGTCTTCTCTTCTCTGTCATTGGCTCTGGGAGAGAGTTGTACAGATGGTTCTGTGAAACATCAATCTCTGTCAGAAGAGCAATAAGGCAGACATTCCATACTGGGCCATGGCCGGAACAGGACTAAATGAAATGAAGGCGTTGGGTCTGTGAACCGGTTCCCTGCTGGGAGGATGCTGTGGAAATTCAATTATACAGGTTACACTATCTGCATTTTTATGCATTCATACAATTAAATAAACGCAGAGTCGTTCTACCAAGTCAAAATCACATTTGGACTTTCGCTGTCAAACGTCTATGCCACTGAAATATAGGTTATAGTGTGAGCAGGTAAAATGGGGGCTCCGGCATCTGTGGGGCAGTGTTTTCAGGAATCATTATCTTTACCAGTTAGCTGGAAAAGAGTGTCAGCAAAGAGGGATAATGGACAGCACATCTGTATTTAATTTTATTTTCAAATTAAGGGTTGGATCAGCTTAATATTGTGGAAAGATTGTTGCTTTCATCAATGTAATTGTCTGCATCATTTCCAATCCCCCATATATTTTTGGTAAATATATATATATATATACATACATACCAATATAAATGTATATATACATATGTATACATAAACATATGCATGCATACATATACACCTATATACATAGACATACATATATACACATACCTATATAGACATACCTATATATACATACCTATATACACATACCTATATATACATACCTATATACACATACCTATATATACATACCTATGTATACATACCTATATACACATACCTATATATACATACCTATATATACATACCTATATATACATACCTATATATACATACCTATATATACATACCTATATATACAGTAGACTAGAGTTAGATTAGATAGCACACCCTGGAGTAGACTAGAGTTAGATTAGATAGCACACCCTGGAGTAGACTAGAGTTAGATTAGATAGCACACCCTGGAGTAGACTAGAGTTAGATTAGATAGCACACCCTGGAGTAGACTAGAGTTAGATTAGATAGCACACCCTGGAGTAGACTAGAGTTAGATTAGATAGCACACCCTGGAGTAGACTAGAGTTAGATTAGATAGCACACCCTGGAGTAGACTAGAGTTAGATTAGATAGCACACCCTGGAGTAGACTAGAGTTAGATTAGATAGCACACCCTGGAGTAGACTAGAGTTAGATTAGATAGCACACGCTGGAGTAGACTAGAGTTAGATTAGATAGCACACCCTGGAGTAGACTAGAGTTAGATTAGATAGCACACCCTGGAGTAGACTAGAGTTAGATTAGATAGCACACCCTGGAGTAGACTAGAGTTAGATTAGATAGCACACCCTGGAGTAGACTAGAGTTAGATTAGATAGCACACTAGGAGTAGACTAGAGTTAGATTAGATAGCACACCCTGGAGTAGACTAGAGTTAGATTAGATAGCACACCCTGGAGTAGACTAGAGTTAGATTAGATAGCACACCCTGGAGTAGACTAGAGTTAGATTAGATAGCACACCCTGGAGTAGACTAGAGTTAGATTAGATAGCACACCCTGGAGTAGACTAGAGTTAGATTAGATAGCACACCCTGGAGTAGACTAGAGTTAGATTAGATAGCACACCCTGGAGTAGACTAGAGTTAGATTAGATAGCACACCCTGGAGTAGACTAGAGTTAGATTAGATAGCACACCCTGGAGTAGACTAGAGTTAGATTAGATAGCACACCCTGGAGTAGACTATCTAGCACAGGCTGGAGAACACTAGGAGTAGACTAGCTAGCACAGGCTGGAGAACACTAGGAGTAGACTAGCTAGCACAGGCTGGAGAACACTAGGAGTAGACTAGCTAGCACAGGCTGGAGAACACTAGGAGTAGACTAGCTAGCACAGGCTGGAGAACACTAGGAGTAGACTAGCTAGCACAGGCTGGAGAACACTAGGAGTAGACTATCTAGCACAGGCTGGAGAACACTAGGAGTAGACTAGCTAGCACAGGCTGGAGAACACTAGGAGTAGACTAGCTAGCACAGGCTGGAGAACACTAGGAGTAGACTAGCTAGCACAGGCTGGAGAACACTAGGAGTAGACTAGCTAGCACAGGCTGGAGAACACTAGGAGTAGACTAGCTAGCACAGGCTGGAGAACACTAGGAGTAGACTAGCTAGCACAGGCTGGAGAACACTAGGAGTAGACTAGCTAGCACAGGCTGGAGAACACTAGGAGTAGACTAGCTAGCACAGGCTGGAGAACACTAGGAGTAGACTAGCTAGCACAGGCTGGAGAACACTAGGAGTAGACTAGCTAGCACACGCTGATAACACACATGGGAAGTGTTGGGCCTGCGGAGCGTGGTAGTGAGACGTGGTGTGTGTCCTATAGCTTATCCACTATAGAGGGCACTACATTTGACCAGGGCTCTTAGGGAATAGGGTTGCCATTTGGGACACGAAACACAGTATGATGTTTCTAGACTAGAAGTACTTCCTCTCGCTCTGTCTGTAACACAGGCCAAAGTCAATCTATGCTCCCAGCAGGCCCCGCTCCTTCTTCTTGCCCAACATCCTGGTCTAATCCAATCAGCTGTCTACACGGTTGAGATGTATCAATGTCACAGATGACAGTTCCCTTTTCTCTCTTCGCCGTAGCCAGAGACTCCTTCCTTCCAATATCTTCTTAATAATACATCCCAGTGTACGGTTATGCCAAAGTAATAATTATCTCTAAAAACCTGATTAAGCCTGAGTAATTAATGCACATCCGTAAACAGTTGAGGAGTCAATTATGGATAACACTGTTACGTTTTACCAGCGTGCTTTTATATCATTCAGCTTATCTAGAGCAGAGTAGACCTGAGTCCTGCCTCAATACAGCAGTTGGAGTTTTTGGCAGCGAAGCAGCAATCTGTTTGTCACACCCTGACCATAGTTTGCTTTCTATGTTTCTATGTTTTGGTTGGTCAGGGTGTGATCTGAGTGGGCATTCTATGTTGTGTGTCTAGTTTGTCTGTTTCTGTTTTTGGGCCTGATATGGTTCTCAATCAGAGGCAGGTGTTAGTCATTGTCTCTGATTGGGAGCCATATTTAGGTAGCCTGTTTGTTGTTGGGTTTTGTGGGTGGTTGTTTCCTGTCTTTGTGTTTGTTGCACAAGATAGGACTGTTTCGGTTTTTCCACGTTTATTGTTTTGTATTATGTTCATGTTTAGTTCTTTAAAAAAAACATGAACTTCAACCACGTTGCATTTTGGTCCGCCTCTCCTTCCCAGGAAGAATCCCGTTACACTGTTCTTTAAAACCTTGGCCTCCATGCCCTCTTCCATTTCCCAGAGACCCTCTTCCATTACCCAGAGACCCTCTTCCATTACCCAGAAACCATCTTCCATTACCCAGAGACCCTCTTCCATTACCCAGAGACCCTCTTCCATTACCCAGAGACCCTCTTCCATTTCCCAGAGACCCTCTTCCATTACCCAGAGACCCTCTTCCATTACCCAGAGACCCTCTTCCATTACCCAGAGACCCTCTTCCATTTCCCAGAGACCCTCTTCCATTACCCAGAGACCCTCTTCCATTACCCAGAGACCCTCTTCCATTTCCCAGAAACCCTCTTCCATTTCCCAGAGACCCTCTTCCATTTCCCAGAGACCCTCTTCCATTTCCCAGAGACCCTCTTCCATTTCCCAGAGACCCTCTCCATTTCCCAGAGACCCTCTTCCATTACCCAGAGACCCTCTTCCATTTCCCAGAGACCCTCTTCCATTTCCCAGAGACCCTCTCCATTTCCCAGAGACCCTCTCCATTTCCCAGAGACCCTCTTCCATTACCCAGAAAGCCTCTTCGATTTCCTAGAAACCCTTTCCCCAGAGACCCTCTTCCATTTCCCAGAGACCCTCTTCCATTTCCCAGAGACCCTCTTCCATTTCCCAGAGACCCTCTTCCATTACCCAGAGACCCTCTTCCATTACCCAGAGACCCTCTTCCATTACCCAGAAACCCTCTTCGATTTCCCAGAAACCCTCTTCGATTTCCCAGAAACCCTCTTCGATTTCCCAGAGACCCTCTTCCATTTCCCAGAGACCCTCTTCCATTTCCCAGAGACCCTCTTCCATTACCCAGAGACCCTCTTCCATTTCCCAGAGACCCTCTTCCATTTCCCAGAGACCCTCTTCCATTTCCCAGAGAGGGACCTGACCAACACACAGGTTCAGACTCTCCCTGTATCTACAGTCCTACCTGGATACTCCCTCCTTAGCTTTCTGCCTCACTAAATTAAACTACCAGTACATAAAGTTATTTTTGAGATGGAGAATAATGTCATTGTTGAGATGGTAAATTAAGTTATGGTTGAGATGGTGAATAATGTCAGTCTGTTGCTGTGATTGAGGTTGTCGACTCGTGACTGTGCTCATGGTGAGAATGGAGTGAGACACAGACACACTCCAAGGCGGAGGGTTTGAAATCAACACATCCCATGGTGGATCAGAGGGTTTGAGTGAGACAGACACACTCCATGACGAAGGAGCTTGGTGGTTTCATCAAGTCACCAAAGAGCTGCTTATTTATGTTCCCTGTCTTTGTCATGTTTCCAGAGAGGCCAGGCCAGCAGGGGGGACAGGTCAGCAGGGGGCCAGCAGTAAGGCAAGGCCAGCAGGGCATAGCTGGAGTGCCTTGGCAAGGAGGCCTAGCAGCATAAATCTCTCAGGTCTGAGCTCTGCCAGACACAGCCTCTCTAATTATCCCCCCTCCTCCTACCCACTACCCGTCCTCAGTACGCTGTTCCACACATCATACCTCCTCCCACCCAGCCGGGACAAGGGAAGGACTACCCACTACCCGTCCTCAGTACGCTGTTCCACACATCATACCTCCTCCCACCCAGCCGGGACAAGGGAAGGACTACCCACTACCACGTCCTCAGTACGCTGTTCCACACATCATACCTCCTCCCACCCAGCCGGGACAAGGGAAGGACTACCCACTACCACGTCCTCAGTACGCTGTTCCATACATCATACCTACACCCTCCTCCTTGCCTCCCCCGTCACACCTCTCCCCAACTTTACTTGTCCTTCCCCTCCACTCCTTCCATTCCCTCATCTTTTGATTGGCTCAATTCCACACTCATTAGCATGTGCCATTATCTATCTGAATATTCGGGGGACCATTTTCCACTCGCTGCCATTCCAATTATTATAATAGACAGCATGCTTTATGACTTTCAACTTTCTGGACGTGCTTCAGCTTTTAGTCAAGGTCCTCAGTCACATGTGGGGGCCGGGGATGTTCCAGGAGCATTTGGTCCACGTCAGCCAAGAAGAGAGAGAGACAGAGGGAGACAGACAGACAGAAAGTCAGAGAGATATAGAGAAACAAAGGCAGGGAGACAAGGAATAACAGAGACAGAGAGATGGAGAGAGAGAGGGAGACAGAGGGAGACAGAAGAAAGACAGAGAGATGGGGAGACAGAGCGAGAGAAGAGAGACAGAACACTAGAGACACGGAGACAGAGGGAGACAGCAGAGAGACAGGGAGACAGAAGAGAGAGAGAGATGGGGAGACAGAACACTAGAGAGACACGGAGACAGAGGGAGACAAGAGAGACAGAGGGAGACAGCAGAGAGACAGGGAGACAGAAGAAAGACAGAAAGACAGGGAGACAGAAGAAAGACAAAGAGATGGGGAGACAGAGCGAGAGAAGAGAGACAGAACACTAGAGAGACGCTGAGACAGAGCGAGACAGAAGAGAGACAGAAAGACAGGGAGACAGAAGACAGCCAGAGAGATGGGGAGACAGAGCGAGAGAAGAGAGACAGAACACTAGAGAGACGCTGAGACAGAGAGAGACAGAAGAGAGACAGGGAGACAGGGAGACAGAAGAAAGAGAGAGATGGGGAGACAGAGCGAGAGAAGAGAGACAGAACACTAGAGAGACGCTGAGACAGAGCGAGACAGAGCGAGACAGAAAGATGGGGAGACAGAAGAAAGAGAGAGATGGGGAGACAGAGCGAGAGAAGAGAGACAGAACACTAGAGAGACGCTGAGACAGAGGGAGACAGCAGAGAGACAGGGAGACAGGGAGACAGAAGACAGCCAGAGAGATGGGGAGACAGAGCGAGAGAAGAGAGACAGAACACTAGAGAGACGCTGAGACAGAGAGAGACAGAAGAGAGACAGGGAGACAGGGAGACAGAAGAAAGAGAGAGATGGGGAGACAGAGCGAGAGAAGAGAGACAGAACACTAGAGAGACACAGAGACAGAGGGAGACAGCAGAGAGACAGGGAGACAGGGAGACAGAAGAAAGACAGAGAGATGGGGAGACAGAGCGAGAGAAGAGAGACAGAACACTAGGGAGACACGGAGACAGAGCGAGACAGAGCGAGACAGAAAGACATGGAGACAGAAGAGAGATGGGGAAACTACAGACCTCATCATTCCCTACAGACCTATTCATCATTCACTACATAGCACTTTCTCATTCACTACAGAGCTCTTCATCATTCACTACATACCACTTCCTATTTCACTACAGACCTCTTCATCATTGACTACAGACCTCTTCATCATTCCCTACAGACCTATTCATCATTCACTACATACCACTTCCTCATTCACTACAAACCTCTTCATCATTCATTACAGACCTCTTCATCATTCACGAAATACTCCATCATTCACTACAGACCTCTTAATCATTCACTGCAGACCTCTTCATCATTCCCTACAGACCTCTTCCTCATTCACTACAAACCTCTTCATCATTCACTATAGACCTCATCATTCATTACAGACCTCTTCATCATTCCCTACAGCCCTCTTCATCATTCACTATAGACCTCATCATTCACTACAGACCTCTTCATCATTCACTATAGACCTCATCATTCACTACATACCTCTTCATCATTCACTACAGACCTCTTCATTATTCACTACAGACCTCTTCTTCATTCACTACAGACCTCTTCATTCACTACAGACCTCTTCATTCACTACAGACCTCTTCGTTGACTACAGACCTCTTCATTCACTACAGATCTCTTCATTCACTACAGACCTCTTCATTCACTACAGACCTCTTCACTCACTACAGACCTCTTCATCATTCACTACAGACCTCTTCATTCACTACAGACCTCTTCATTCACTATAGACCTCATCATTCACTACAGACCTCTTCATCATTCACTACAGACCTATTCATTCACTACAGACTTCTTCATTCACTACATACCTCTTCATTCAGTACAGATCTCTTCATTCACTACAGACCTCTTCATCATTCACTACAGACCTCATCATTCACTACAGACCTCTTCAGCATTCACTATAGACCTCATCATTCACTATAGACCTCTTCATCATTCACTACAGACCTCTTCATCACTCACTATAAACCTCTTCATCACTCACTGCAGACCTCTTCATCATTCACTGTAGACCACTCCATCATTCCTTACAGGCCTCTTCATTTCTTCCCTACATACCTCATCATTCACTACAGACCTCTTCATCTTGTACTGCATTATATTTGTCCATTTGCTTTCTCCGCATAGGAAATAATTCCTGGTAGAGATTCCAATCTCTTTATGCCATATTGTCTACCATAATTGACCATAACTTTTCACCTTCTGATTAACTTAACCAACTATCAACCTTCTGATTAACTAACTATTAACTAACTACCTACCTTCTTATTAACTAACTATTAACTAACTACCTACCTTCTGATTAACTAACTATTAACTAACTATCGACCTTCTGATTAACTAACTATTTACCTTCTGATTAACTAACTATTAACTAACTACCTACCTTCTGATTAACTAACTATTAACTAACTATTAACTAACTATTAACTAACTATTAACTAACTATTAACTAACTATTAACTAACTATTAACTAACTACCTACCTTCTGATTAACTAACTATTAACTAACTACCTACCTTCTGATTAACTAACTATTAACTAACTATTAACTAACTATTAACTAACTATTAACTAACTATTAACTAACTATTAACTAACTATCGACCTTCTGATTAACTAACTATTAACTAACTATTAACTAACTACCTACCTTCTGATTAACTAACTATTAACTAACTATTAACTAACTACCTACCTTCTGATTAACTAACTATTAACTAACTATTAACTAACTATCGACCTTCTGATTAACTAGTTTCTGTCATAATTATATTCTCCTGTAGTTTCTGTCATATAATCTCTTCTGTAGTTTCTGTCATATAATCTCTTCTGTAGTTTCTGTCATATAATCTCTTCTGTAGTTTCTGTCATATAACTCTTCTGTAGTTTCTGTCATATAATCTCTTCTGTAGTTTCTGTCATATAATCTCTTCTGTAGTTTCTGTCATATAATCTCTTCTGTAGTTTCTGTCATATAATCTCTTCTGTAGTTTCTGTCATATAATCTCTTCTGTAGTTTCTGTCATAATTATATTCTCCTGTAGTTTCTGTCATAATTATATTCTCCTGTAGTTTCTGTCATATAATCTCTTCTGTAGTTTCTGTCATATAATCTCTTCTGTAGTTTCTGTCATATAATCTCTTCTGTAGTTTCTGTCATATAATCTCTTCTGTAGTTTCTGTCATATAATCTCTTCTGTAGTTTCTGTCATATAATCTCTTCTGTAGTTTCTGTCATATAATCTCTTCTGTAGTTTCTGTCATAATTATATTCTCCTGTAGTTTCTGTCATAATTATATTCTCCTGTAGTTTCTGTCATATAATCTCTTCTGTAGTTTCTGTCATATAATCTCTTCTGTAGTTTCTGTCATATAATCTCTTCTGTAGTTTCTGTCATAATTATATTCTCCTGTAGTTTCTGTCATAATTATATTCTCCTGTAGTTTCTGTCATATAATCTCTTCTGTAGTTTCTGTCATAATTATATTCTCCTGTAGTTTCTGTCATAATTATATTCTCCTGTAGTTTCTGTCATATAATCTCTTCTGTAGTTTCTGTCATATAATCTCTTCTGTAGTTTCTGTCATATAATCTCTTCTGTAGTTTCTGTCATAATTATATTCTCCTGTAGTTTCTGTCATAATTATATTCTCCTGTAGTTTCTGTCATATAATCTCTTCTGTAGTTTCTGTCATATAATCTCTTCTGTAGTTTCTGTCATATAATCTCTTCTGTAGTTTCTGTCATATAATCTCTTCTGTAGTTTCTGTCATATAATCTCTTCAGTAGTTTCTGTCATATAATCTCTTCAGTAGTTTCTGTCATATAATCTCTTCAGTAGTTTCTGTCATATAATCTCTTCTGTAGTTTCTGTCATATAATCTCTTCAGTAGTTTCTGTCATATAATCTCTTCTGTAGTTTCTGTCATATAATCTCTTCTGTAGTTTCTGTCATATAATCTCTTCTGTAGTTTCTGTCATATAATCTCTTCTGTAGTTTCTGTCATATAATCTCTTCTGTAGTTTCTGTCATATAATCTCTTCTGTAGTCAGTGATGATGTCATCACGTATATCTTGGTGGGGCCAACTCACAATTTTGTTTTTGTGCCATCACACATTCACAACTTAACTGCAGTTAAGTCTACATTAACTTTGTAATTCATTGAATGTGGGAGTAGCATTAGGCAAATATATCCATAATATATTGCATTTCTGAGCAAGACCACTGACTTCTCCATTCCTTTACAGTGCGAACTGCTCTAGACAAAGGTCCATTAACACCAAGCTAGAGAGAAGTTCAAGCATCCCCGTACGTTGTCAATATAACTATTTGTTCAGCACTTTTGAAATGTTCAGAATTCAGAATTCAGAATGACAGAATTCAGAACATGGGCCATTCTTACAGTATTCTCCCTGTACACCAAGTCAGAATCTTAGGATACATATCAGGGGGCACATACTGTAAGTAGACAATGAAAGCTCTTACAATATTCGATGATGACATTCTCTAAAATCGGCTAAATGTGCACCATCAAGTCAGAACAGTAGGCTAAGTGATGAGGGGAAAAGGGATCAAATGATTAGGCCGAGGCACATGGGCTACTAACAGCTTACTACCAACATACACTTCGTATTATTTTCTTAGCTACAGTTTACATATCTCCCTGGCATATTACATCATTTATGCAGCAGCATACAAGACATTTGTGGACTCACCGTTGTGCTGTGTTCACTTGACCAGTACGGTGTCACGGCACTCCTTCTTGTGGGCAAATTTTGTCATGAACCTTTGTCATCAAAGTCTGGCATTCTCTGGATTTATGCTGCTTTCAAGACAACTTGAATCATGACGTCTGTGGTTTCCAGGTTGGAACTCGGATGACCGTTAGATGACCGTGTAACATGTATTGTCCCAGTGTGAGATTTCCCAGAGTTCCGAGTTTCAGGTTTTGAACTCATAAGAAGTCATGCTGGATTGGCCCATGGTGTCGCATGTGAATTTCTATCCTTTTAAGCATGGAAAAGAGACCCTTAAACCCAGACTTGTACTGCACACACTCTCCACTGAATAGCAGAGGAAGCAAAATAGTCATTGCTTTGCAGTTAGCTACTGATTCCTTCCAACCCCTCATTGTTAAATCTGAGATTTTAACTTGTTTTTGTTTTTGTCCGATGGTCAATGAGCACCGATACATTTTCTTTCTAATTAATATTCATATGACAAGGATTGAAAATGATTTGCCAGTAGATTGTTGACGTGATTCATGATGATGACTGCTTGTCTGGCTTGCTAGCTAAGATTTTGAAAGTATGATGTTGGCATGATCAGTCCAATCAAAGCTACGGTAGATGTAACGTTATTTGACATTATTTTATCTGTGGACAATGACCTTGAGCCGTCCTAGATGGGCATTTCTAATGTAAATCTATGGCAGCACCCAAGGGGCTTGAACTTTCTAGGTCTCTCTGTGGAATTTGCGTTGAGTGACAGAACACTGAGCCAATCACGGCACAACTAGAGAAGATTACCAACCCCTACGCTTCGTATTTTCCGCTGGCTGCCCCACCTCTACAGAGATCACTGAGCTGGGCTGAAACACCTGCATTTTGGAGCTGCCCCACCTCTACAGAGATCACTGAGCTGGGCTGAAACACCTGCATTTTGGAGCTGCCCCACCTCTACAGAGATCACTGAGCTAGGCTGAAACACCTGCATTTTGGAGCTGCCCCACCTCTACAGAGATCACTGAGCTAGGCTGAAACACCTGCATTTTGGAGCTGCCTTACTCAAGAAAACAAAAAAGATACCATGTTTGAATGTGGCTTTATTAACTCAATAAAATGTGCGTTTACATTGTTTGCAAACTGATATGTGACACGTATCAATGACAAAATAGGCAGAGCCCCACCTGCCCTGAATGACACGTTTAAAATGTCTGAAAAATGGCCCCATGTTCAAGCTTAAGAGCTATAAAATACATGACAGAGGAAATGATTAATTACACGATTTGTTGCTCTGTATTGAAAAATGAATGAATAGACAGGAAAATGAAGTCAGAAAACAGAATGAAAAATTCTTCAGATCGCAGCACTGAGGAGCTCCAGGCTTTATCATCACAGGTCTGCATGGGAATTAGAATTAGCTGGCCTGTGTTTCATAAAGCCTGTCTGTATAATCCTCTTAATGAGGGCATCATCCCTGCTAATTGATTATATTGTATCAGCCTCTGGAACTATTACTGCTTACAATGCCCGGATATTCACATGCCATCCCAGTGTGCAAAAACTGGTTGAATCAACGTTGTTTGCATGTCATTTCAACGTGATGACACAGAACCAACGTGACAAATTGATGGGATTTGCAAAGCAATGTTATCCAACACCATTCAAAGCAATGTTATCCAACACCATTCAAAGCAATGTTATCCAACACCATTCAAAGCAATGTTTTCCAACACCATTCAAAGCAATGTTATCCAACACCATTCAAAGCAATGCAAGAAAAGCAGACACAATGATGAAGAAGAAGAAACTGTGGAACCCAGAGCAGGTCCATCAGGCTCCCCATCAGGCTGTGTGGTGTACAGGTTCTCCCAGGGACAGTTGCAGGGGTCAGATTTAGTCAACCTGTCTAGCCTCCTGGTTATACCAGCTGACAAGTGTGTTCTAGAAGCCTCTACAGTATCTGTCCCACCTGGACCCACCTGGACACGGGACATATAGTAAATAGTCAAACTGTCCCAGAATGCTAAGGTGGGCAGGATAACACACCTGGATAATACCTGAATAGACTGAAATCAAATCAAATCCAATTTTATTTGTCACCTGCGCCGAATATAACAGGTGTAGGTAGACCTGACAGTGAAATGCTTACTCCTAGACTTGGCACTCCGGTACTGCTTGCCCTGCGCCAGAAGAAATGGCAGCAGTTTTACTATTATGTGTTTTTTATGTGTTATTTGTAAATTATTTTGTACATAATGTTTCTGAAACCGTATTTTACGGCAAAACAGAGCTTCTGGATATCAAATCACTCACCTCGGATTAGACAAAGATTCTTTCTACAACAAGCAAGACGCACAAGACATTCTCCAGCAGGGCCGACATCCCCGTTATTTGCAAGAGGAAGCAACGCAGGTACAGAGAACAAAGAGCCGGATGCCGGGTCAGGACCCAGAAAAGCCAGATGGGAAAGCTGACGTTACTGTCAATACTACTCGAAAACGTGCAATCATTGGACAATTTTTGACCATTTTTAGGGCCTTCCTCTGACAAGTCCTGATGGCAGGAAGCTTAACCCCAGTGATGTACTGGGCCGTACGCCAGTACAATACTTTCTCCAGTACCGCTTGCCATGTGGTAGTAGAGAGAACAGTCCATTTTTAGGGCCTTCCTCTGACACCGCCTGGTATAGAGGTCCTGGGTGGTCAGGCAGCTTTGCCCCAGTGATGTACTGGGCCGTACGCACTACCCTCTGTAGTGCCTTGTGGTCAGAGGCTGAGCAATTGCCGTACCAGGCAGTGATGCAACCAGTCAGGACGATCTCAATGTTGCAGCTGTAGAACCTTTTGAGGATCTCAGGACCCATGCAAAATCTTTTTAGTTTCCTGAGGGGGAATAGGCTTTGTCGTGCCCTCTTCAGGACTGTCTTGGTGTGTTTAGACCATTCTAGTTTGTTGTTGATGTGGACACCAAGGAACTTGAAGCTCTCAACCTTCTTCACTTCAGCCCCATCAATGAGAATGGGGGCACGCTCGGTCCTCCGTTTTCCTGTAGTCCACAATCATCTCCTTAGTCTTGGTCACTAAGTTGGTCACTAGGTTGTCATTCTGGCACCACCCGGCCAGGTCTCTGACCTCCTCCCTATAGTCTCGTTGTTATCGGTGATCAGGCTTACCACTGTTGTGTCATCTACAGACTTAATGATGGTGTTGGAGATTTGTTGGCCCATGCAGTCGTGGGTGAACAGGGAGTACAGGAGGGGACTGAGCACGCACCCCTGGGGAGCTCCAGTGTTGAGGATCAGCATGGCAGATGTGTTGCTACCTACCCTCACCACCTGGGGGCGGCCCGGAGCACATGTCCTGGTAATCCGTCTGGCCCCGCAGCCTTGTGAATGTTGACCTCTTTGAAGGTCTTACTCATGTCGGCTACAGACAGCGTGATCACACACTCGTCTGGAACCGCTGATGCTCTCATGCATGCCTCAGTGTTGTTTGCCTCGAAGCGAGCATAGAAGTGATTTAGCACGTCTGGTAGGCTCGTGTCACCTGGCAGCTCGTGGCTGTGCTTCCCTTTGTAGTCTGTAATAGTTTGCAAGCCCTGCCACATAAGATGAGTGTCGGAGCCGGTGTAGTATGATTCAATCTTAGTCCTGTAGTTTAGCATCTGGTTCATATAGACCAAGTCACTGAAGCTTCCTGTGTTAATTTTTGCTTGTAAGCAGGAATCAGGAGGATATAATTGTGTTCGGATTCACCAAATGCAGGGAAAGAGAGGGCGAGGGAGAGCTCTGTGTGGAGTACAGGTGATCTAGAATTTTTTCCCACGGGTTGAACATTTAACATGTA